>NC_060274.1:59126356-59214066 GCF_021613505.1 Equus quagga
CCCCGCCTCCACCTTTTATTATTTCTTCTCTGGGTAGATCTCCTCCGTTTATTTTTTTTCCCTTATCTAAGGCTATATTTTTTTATTCTACATCTCTCCCTCTGTTGTTTCAAAGCTTAAAAGATATTTACAGAAGAAAAATACCCATCCTACATATTTTGGCAGACATAATTGATATTTAGAGATATTTAGAGACATAATTGGAATGGCTGCAGTTTCTTTATCTTACCTAGTCAGTCTTTTGAGGGGTAGGGAAATGAGACTATCAATAATGATAAATTGAGCTAATTGTGTAGAAAGGAAATGAAAAGCTTTATCGAAGTCACTTTTTACTGTACTGGTGACATGGAAAATGTACTTGTATTGAATGAGCTTAATTATATTTTAATACTGAAGAAGTAGCACAGATGAAGGCAAACAGATTTTTTTTTTCCCCTCGGCTTCAAGCTTTTTTTTTTTTTCTTAATTTTTATTGAGTTAATGATAACTTACAATCTTGTGAAATTTCAGTTGTACATTATTGTCTGTCAGTCGTGTTGTAGGTGCACCCCTTCACCCTTTGTGCCCACCCCCACCCCACCTTTCCCCTGCTTGCCACTAATCTGTTCTCTTTGTCTACATGTTTAAATTCCTCATATGAATAGAGTCATACAGAGATTGTCCTTCTCTATCTGGCTTATTTCACTTAACATAGTTCCCTCAAGGTCCATCCATGTTGTTGCAAATGCGACGATTTTGTTTTTTATGGCCGAGTAGTATTCCATTGTATATATATACCACATCTTCTTTATCCAGTCATCTGTTGACGGGCACTTAGGTTGCTTCCACGTCTTGGCTATTGTAAATAAAGCTGCAATGAACATTGGGGTGCATGGGACTTTTGGAATTGCTGACTTCAAGCTCTTTGGATAGATACCCAGTAGTGGGATAGCTGGGTCATATGGTAGTTCTATTTTTAATTTTTTGAGGAATCTCCATACTGTTTTCCATAGTGGCTGCACCAGTTTGCATTCCCACCAGCAGTGTGTGAGGGTTCCTTTTTCTCCACAACTTCTCCAACATTTGTTACTATTAGTTTTAGATATTTTTGTCATTCTAATTGGTGTAAGGTGATATCTTAGTGTAGTTTTGATTTGCATTTCCCTGATGATCAGTGATGATGAACATCTTTTCATGTGCCTATTGGCCATCTGTATATCTTCTTTGGAGAAATGTCTGTTCATGTCTCCTGCCCATTTTTTGATCGGGTTGTTTGATTTTTTTGTTATTGAGTTGTGTGAGTTCTTTATATATTATGGATATTAAGCCTTTGTCAGATGTATGACTTGCAAATATTTTTTCCCAGTTAGTGGTTTGTTTTTTTGTTTCAATCCTGTTTTCAGAAGGCAAACTGATTTTTAAAGAAAGGATCATAAATGAGTTAGAAATGTTAGAAAAGGGGTACACAAAAAACTTGGAAAAGACTAGGCCTGCAGTTTCAATAAAGGACACAATCAATACATCAGGAGATGCATTTATTCTTTCCTTAGCCAGTAACGATGACATTGACATAACTAGGACATTGACAAATCACTCACCGCCTTTGGGCCACATGTCTTGATCAGCAAGAAAAGGGGTCTTACCTAGAGACTTGTTACGTTTCTTTTGGTTCTGATAGTTTGTGATGTCTTCAGTAACAAAGCATATTTATTGCATTCTTATTTACTATGCGCCAGGCATTGTGGAGGTAGTGTTGGACAAGACAGTCATGGTTCTATCCTCAAGGAGCTTATTGTCTGGTAGGGGAAATAGAAACAATTACATAAAATGATTACAGAGGAAACTTAACAAGAGCTCAAAACAAAACAAAACTGGAGTGAGTCATTCTATTGAAGGGACATAACAGCGTGAGCAAAGTTCCAAGATGGGAAAATGATTGGCCTTTTCTACTTCTAGAAAAGCATGCTCTGGCTGGACCTGAAAGGATACTGTGGCTGGACCACAGGGAATAACAGTCAAATGGGATGAGGTTGGAGAGGTGAGCAGGGGCCAGCTCATCCAGTGCCTTTAGGTCATGGTCAGGAAGGTGGCTGTAGTTTTAAGTGCAACAAGAAGCCATTGATTTTAAGGAGGGGAGAGACATCATCTGACTTACATTTTAAGATGATCTTACATACTACGTAGAAGATGACTTGCAAAGGGCAAAGGAGAAAGACCCGTTAGAAGTTTGCAGAATTCACGTGGGAGATGATAGAGATCTGGATTAAGCTGGTGTCAGTGGAGAGGAATTTAAGAAATATTTCGGAGAACAGACTTGGTATTGGATTTTATGTCAAAGGTGAGGGAAAGCAAGTACTCAAGAATGACTGCTAGCTTTCTGACTTGAGCAATAGGTGGGTAATGGTACCCACCTGAGATGAGGAAATTTGGGTGAATGGGACAGCTCTGGGTGGAAAAAGAATTCTGTTTTGCATTCTGTTAAGTTTGAGATGTCATCGAGGAAGCCATAACCATATACCCTTGGGAGGAGAAAAGGGATGGTCTCCAGGACAGAAGCGCACAGACTGGCCTTTGAGAGGTGAATTTAAAGTGAAACTAATGAGCTCAGTCGTCTGATTTTTCTTCAGCAACCTTCAACTTGATATAGATACAGTGAAAATGGATAGCAGGGTTCTTCCAGGACTGGAGTTTTGCCAAGTAAATGTGTTGGAGAGTAAGAGGGTTGTCCTAGTCCGTTCAAGATGCTATAAGAGAATACCATAGACTGGGTGACTTAAACAGCAGATATTTATTTCTCTGAAGCCTGGGGAGTCCAAGGTCAAGGCCCTGGAAGATTCGGTGTCTGGTGGGGCCCCACTTCTTGGTTCCTAGAAGGCTGTCTTCTCGCTGTGCCCTCATGTGGTAGAAGGGGAGAGAGAGCTCTCTGGTGTCTGTTTTATGCCGGCATCAATCCCATTCATGAAGGTTCTACCCTCATGACCTAATCACCTTCCACAGGCAGAACCTCCTAATACCTTCACTTTGGGGGGTTAGGATTTCAACATATGAATTTTGAGGGGACACACACATTGAGTTCACAACAAGAGACGAGGATCTTTTTAAGTGAGTGATGATAAATTTACACTGTGGCGTCTAGGATGGGTAAAGCGAAACCAGGAGGAGGTCGATGGAGAGTGAGAAAGTCGTGGGGTCAGTGGATCAAATTTATTCTGCTTTCTAGAATTATCAGTGTGAATCTTTGACTATTGGAACGTTGGAAGATTATTAGAATGCTAGGAGGTAATACTTGGAGATATCAGGAAGTGAGTCACTGAGGTGGGGTGGAGGCAAAGATTCATTGCCTTTGATGAAAATAAGCGAAGGAAACAAGAGACCATGAGGTTCATCCCCATGAATGATGAGGTACCAGAGGAGGATGACAGCTGGTGGGGCAGAGAAGAAGACTGTGTACATACCGGGGGCCAAAGTCTCCAGTGACCAAGAATAAGCTAGAAATTAGTAGTGACAGCCGTGAGTATGGAGAGAGGGTATTATGAGGCCATGAGCCTCAAAGGAGCTGACTGTTAGCAAGAGAAAGAAGAAGGGCTCAGACTGGCCTTGCAAAGTCAAAGATACACCTACCCCACCTCATGGCCCTGGAAGATTACATTTTATTAATAACCTATCCAACTCAGCAGGTTGTGAATGTCATCAAAATCCCTGAGGACAGCTCTGTCAGAGTTACTATCATCCAGTAATTAATGCCCTAGATGTTTATATGCAAAACAAATTAGGTTCTATTTTTCAAAATTAATATAGCACAACAGCTGCCATTCAGCCAGAGGAATGTCAAAGAAATCCTTCTAAACTGAAAATATTAGGATGCCTGTAGCTGACTGCAATCGAATTCTCTTACTTTGAATACATCAAATATTAAATGCATACATCAAGCCAAATGTCCACTCAAGAAAACTGTGACCTTGAAACTTCAAGGAGCCCATGTACTACTTAAGTCACACTTTTAGGCAGAGCTCATAAAGTTGAAATATTAGTGTTAAATATAAGTCACCAATATTACCATTATTATATAGCTTTAAGGCTTGGAAACACAAGATTTTAGTGTCAGAGAGGACTGCAGGAGTCAAGTACAACCTCTTTGTTTTCCATTATAACAAAGGAAACAGACTCAAAACATGGTGATTTCCAAAGCCTAGGCCTGTCCTTTCTCCTCGATACTACATAAACAAAACTTTCTATAAGTGTCATAGTCTTCTCAATTATTTAGCCTGTATTACGTGTGAATAATAGCAAATGAAAAGATAGAAAGACTTTAGGACCTTGCTAGTCAGAGTGTGGCTCGTGAACCAGGACCATGGGCATCACCTGGAAACTTGGGAGAGATGCAGACTTTTGAGAGCCTCGCTCCAGACATAGAGAATCAGAATGTGCTTTTTAACGGGATCCCAGCTGATCACATTTGCGTTAAAGTTTGGTAGGTGCTATTCTAGAGCGGGTCAGTCCGCCTGGAAACTCATCTGCTCAGGTCAGCAGAACCTATGATGCCTGGAGAACTGAGGATACCATCACTGGAACATTCTGAATTTTGAATATTATCAAAGAACAGGAACAAAATGTGCTGTGTGGTGGGATGACACATTTTAAGGAATGACACTGCCCTTTCCAGAGAATGAAGAGAGGAAATTGCAAAATAGTGAGTGGACCTTCTGATACTGCTCCTGCCTGAGTGGGAGAGGGGAAAGGATTGCACACATATCCTTTCGCTGCCTGCGTTCAAGGGCAACTGTTATTCTCTCACTAGCGTTATTTTTCATTATTACAAACAACAGTGTAAAAATGAGCATAATCAAGGATCAGAAAGCCACATTGGTTATCTCCACATACCAAAATATTGGGTTGAATCCTGTATCTTTTAGAGCTGTTTTCTATCTTGGCTGCATATTAAAACACCTGATGATCCCTAAAAAAATCCTGAAGCCCAGGCTGAACCCCAGACCAATTAAATAAAAATCTGAGTGGAGGGATGGTGCTGACGAGGTATCACTATGTTTTAAAGCTCCTCAGGTCATTCATTCCATGTGCCGGTGGAGCTGAGGACCTCTACTTTAGTTGGTCATTCCCCCTTGTGGGAAGAGGCAGCTTAGGGATTGCAATTCTGCCTCTCTACCTACCCGGGTGGTGGGACCCTCGATTACTCCCATGGCACCAAACAGCAAAACTCGGGTCACACTCTCCTGTGTGTATGAAAGCTGGTGGGGCTTTCAGAACATTGAGGGAGGTAGGATTTTTTTTTTAGAGGCGTTACTCTCGGCAGTTTTGTTAAAATTTGAATAATCACAGTTACTGCTGATAGAAATGTTCTAAAATTGGATTGTGGTGATGATTGCATAACTGTAAATTTACTGAAAATCATTACTTTTTTTATTCACTTAAAATGGGTAAATTTTGTATGTAAATTATACCTCAATAAAGTTTTAATTTTTTTAGTTGCTTTGTATGCTTCAACATTCAGGATTTCATCATATTGGTTAGATAGGCTGGAAGCCACTGCCTGTTTTGTGTCATTGGAGTGTCAGCACCTAGCTTAATGCCTGGTGGCTGGGGCTCAATAAGATATCGGATGGGGATAGATGGGTGGATGGATGGATGAGTATCGTTATGATCTTGGGTTGTGGGCTGATTTCTAAGTTGACGTCAGCCACCAGAGATCCCTAAAGTTCATAGCACCCAGAAGGCATCAGTGCCATTTGTAACCAGTTATATGGTATGGCACTGAAATTAGGGAAATGGGTTTGTGTAGAGGCTAGAATGCCAGGCCTTCATAGAAGATTATTTGCAAGTGAGTTACTACAACACAGAAAAACTTGTATTTGCTAGCCAGTAAACATAGGTATCCTTATCTCAAGGTCTCATCTGCAACGAGGTCATCAAATGGGGAAATTATTTCAGCCATGCTCTGACCTGCTACTGCCAGCTTCATTTTAGACATACTCCAGGTCATGTTAACCTATGAAAGTGATGAAAACCCAAGTATGCACAGGGCACATTGCTCTGCTTGACAAAGCAGGCTACACTTGTGAGGTGGATGGAGGGATGTGTGTACCATTCTTTGTCCTATACATGGAAGAAAAATGGGTGGGGAGGTATTGGAGTGTTGCTGCTTTAATTTGTTGAAGAATACCCTAAATTTTATTAACTGAAGTCTTTGGGAAATAAATTTTTTAATTGAATTTCTAAACCTAAATTTAACCAGACAGCTTTTTTGTTGAAAATCTTTCCAACATGAATTAGACTGCTTTCCTGTCCTAGTAACTGCAACATAATAAACATATGAAGTTTTATTTTGATGATTTAGGACCTAGAGACGTCCTAAAATCATGCCCATATAAAGGTATATATTGAATACATACCAAGCCAAGGAAATAGCTTGGAAATTCCTTGTTATTTTGAATTAGTCTCATTGAAATTTTGGTTATTTGAAGAGTCTGGTAGTCTTGGAGTTAAGCTTTAACTATAATGCTATTATATTTCTTTTCTGAAAATTCTTTGGTTGGTTCTATAAAACATGAACCAAAAAGACCCTCAGACCCAAGTATGAAATATTAATAAATCATTTGCACTTGCAATAGTTTATAGACAGAATTTCAAAGAATAAATCTATATAGTTTTAGTAAAATTGCTATTTTATACTTTTCTGGAAAATGATTTTCAAATCAAGGTGCATACCAATTACCCAAGAATTTCAACTGAGGGAAAGAATTTAATAATCTGAGTTAAGTGGATTTTAATATTCAGATAGTAGTTGGACTGCATTATATTAGGGCAGTTATTCTCAAACTTTATAGAATCAGAATCTAATTCTGAGTATCAGAATCCCCTGAGGGCTTATTAAAACACAGCTTGCTGGGCTCCACCCCAGCAGTTCTGATTTAGGAGATCTGGGCTAAGGCCTGAGAATTTACCTTTCTAACAAGTTCCCAGGTAACGCTGATGCTGCTGGTGCAAGGACCACGCTTGGACGACTGGTGCATTAGAAAATCACGTTCTTATTTTTCAAGCAGAATTGCAGCTTTGCTTCTGGCATTTTCTAAAAGGCTTAAGAATGTCTTCTGAAAAATAAAAACCTAAGAGCCACATCTTCCCTCAGAGAAGTTCCTTATCATCATAGATATAAATACACAGTTGGGTTTTATTTATTTGTTTAAATACTGAGAGAATTTAGGGATTATCTTTGTGCAACCCAAAGGTCATGAAAGTGAAAATCACCATTTAGTTACAGAAAACTAGACTGGGATATTTGATATTTCATCTCCGGAATGTCTTCTCCTGAGGATTAAGCAGCCATCTCCAGCTGGAGGGAGCTTGCTCAGGGTACCCTTCTCCCCTCTCCAGAGAGGGTTTCTCTCCAACAGGCTTCAGGAGCACTTTCATGTGGAGAGCTTCCTAATGTCTGCGAACTCAGTGGGCCCCAGACTCATAGATTTTACAGACCAGTAAAATAAAAAGGAAGGAGGGGATCTATATAGGACACCCAACTCAAACAACTGTTATCACTATCCTTTTATGAAAAAATGACATTTTGACCCCGAAAAGTAGGAAAGACACACTCTCAGAGTATAGGACAATTTGTTAAGTTGAATAATTTTATGGAAAACTCCCTACTGTCCCCATATACTTTTCAATTGATGTAGGCCAGTGATAACGTCCTATCTGGAAACTAGTGCTCTAGCACTCTTAAGGTAAGGTCACAGAAAGCCGAATTTAAATTTGGGTCCTTGTGGTTTTTCAGATAGAATGAACCAGTAGTGCACTGTGAACCTGGCTTGAAGAAGTTCTGTGTAATTTAGAGATTATTTTGTAAGTACAATATTATTTATTTGTTTAACATATATATGAAAGAATGACTTGAGATAAGAGAAAACCATGTGATACTTCCTCTCCCTGATTTTCTAGAGGAACTACGCTCTGATCATACAATCTCATTCCATTTTTTTTTTTTTAAGATTGGCAACTGAGCTAACAACTGTTGCCAATCTTCTTCTTCTTTTTTTTCCTTTCTGCATTTTCTCCCCAAATCCCCTCAGTATGTAGTTGTATATTTTAGTTGTGGGTCTTTTTATTTGTGGCACATGGGACACCTCCACAGCCTGGCTTGACGAGTGGTGCCATGTCCACGCTCAGGATCCGAACCCGCGAAACCCTGGGTCGCCACAGCAGAGTGCAAGAACTTAACCACTCGGCCACGGGGCCGGCCGCTCTCATTCTTAATTGTATGCTGATGTGCAGTTTTTTCTGCTTTTTAATCCAAGTACCTCCTGTCTGTTCCTAGCTAGATGTAGATTCCTTGAGTGTGGGCATCATGCTTCTCTTGTCCTTTATCTCCTATGTGCAAAGCATGTAATGGCCTAGATAAATTCATGCTGGGTCACAACAGGGTAGATCTGCCTTTAGATTATAGTTGCATCATTCCTTGATTAATTGATTAATGAGATTTTGCTCCAGTGTCTCAGCACCAGATAGTAGTTACCTATAGCTTGTGGAGATGAGTTGCTCTTAGGTCTCTGTATGGATGAGTTCCACAGGATACGGACACACTTCTTGGGTTTTCTTCTCCCCTCCCCTCTAAAAGCACTACACACCTTCATGGTGTCTACAGCATCCCAAAAAGACAAACGGGTTGCTTTTAAGGTTCTTCAAGAGTTACACACAACCGATCATTTTTTGGTTTGCAGTATTAATAAATTCAGGTCTTTGGTTGGTTTTAATCCAAAACTTGGAATTATTTCAATATTTTATCTGTTTTCTGTCTAGAATTCCTAAATTTATAGTTTTGGATTTACTTAAAACTGTTCTAAGCTGAGATTCATATTTTAACCATTTAAAGTTAGTACTGCTTTTAGAGAATACAGTTATGGATGACCTTTGGAGATCTAAACAGTTTTAAGATCCCCCTATAATGTTAACACTGCAGTTTTAGAACGAGCAGAGGTTGTGTCACTACAAACTGCACTGTCTTAGGCAAATAGGTAAAGTTCTCTGAGCCAGTGTTTCCTCCTCTTAAGATGGGCATGATGTGTACTCCACAGCCATTTGACAAATAATATACATGAAAACA
Organism: Equus quagga; assembly: GCF_021613505.1. Lineage (NCBI taxonomy): Eukaryota > Metazoa > Chordata > Mammalia > Perissodactyla > Equidae > Equus > Equus quagga. The sequence continues at coordinate 59,135,448 of NC_060274.1, forward strand.
TTGTGAACTATGAAATAGCACACAAGCATGTGGTATTATTATATGCTTTAAGCAATACACAAATATTCCATCTCTCAGATCCATTAAAGAGGTTTTTTTCTGTCTCTCATGAATGCTTTTACATTCTTAAAACTATAATGTGAAAAGAGTCTCATTTGCTAGGCCAGCTTCTATTTGTAGCCACAGTCATACTATTAAAGGATTCACTTGGAACGTGCCATTAGAAATACAGTGTGGATTAAGGCCCAAACATAGTTAGAGCAGAGTCACCTATTAATATGTATAAATTACATGGTATAATGAGGGGCCCATAGGTGACATTACGTCCTAATGTATTTTTACCTCTTCACATTCTGATTTACAAAAGAGATTTGAACTTGCTCTGTAAAATACAGATAACTGATAAAGTTTTGCTTTTGTTTCATTTTTAGTTTGAAAGGGCCTTGATCATCATGACTGTTAGATTTAAAGATTCTGCACTTCTTATATTTTGGGGGATACTATAATCTCTACTCAGAAGAACTGGGGGGACTGGCATGTAGGAACCTTGGAATCCTGTGTGTGAGTCTAGTAATCCTTGTCACCCTTAGCTAACATACATGATTGGGGTAGGTTGGTCATTCGGCTTTGAATTGTTGATTGAAATGAACACTGATTTAATTGCTTCAGTTTCCTGTAGTTGCTCCTAATTCCCAAGACACTGGTGGTTTTGTGCTACGCTGGTGCCTCTGACCCTCGCCTGGCCTTCTGGGTGCATGGGATCACTCCAAGGGAAAGCAGATGTTACCACCCCTTCTATCTTGCAAAGTGTGAAATGAAACATGTGTAATACATTAAAAAATAGTGAGTTTTCTCCTTTCCCAGGATCTGGGTTGGACATTAAGATCACTAGGTAATGCTGAGGAGCAATGACACGTCCAAAGAAGAAAGAAGAATAAACTAATATGAGCACAACCATAACTCTTCCAACTTGCCTTCATACCCAAAGAAAAATCTCTTTCTTAAATTGCTTACATGCACCCAAATGACACATGCCTTAGCTAGACTGCCTGGGTTCTAATCTTGGCTCCCCTACTTTCTCTCATATGACCTTGGACAAATTAATTATCTTCTCTATGTGTCAGTTTCCTCATCTGTAAAATGGGCATGACAGTATTAGCACCTATCTCATTGGGTGGTTGTGGGGATTCAATCAGTTAATATGTAAAGCACAACAGAGTTGGCACATAGTATGTGCTATATGAATATTAAGTAATATTATTATTGTCTTTCTAAAGGTTAATTTATTGATGTATTTGTAGTCATTGAATGTGCTCCATTTCTAGGGTAAAAAGTTGAATTTTCCTGGCTCCAGTAATTTCAAATTTCCTTTCGTAAAAACCCAAAAAACATGTTTTTTGAAAGATTCCACTTGTTCCTGTAAAATCTGTTAAATCCTCTGAAGTGATCCACATCTGCTGTTAGCGTGAAAGAAATTGTGCAATGGAGATGGAATGGAAGAGTATTTTTCATTCAGATCCAACAGCAATACTGATTCATGGCAATCTGATTGGTGTTCTTGAGCAAGTTGTTGCAAATATGAATATTTCCGATGTTAATCACTTAAAAAATAATTTGACAGATTTTTCCAGGGAGAATAACTGCGTTATATTCTATACAGCCAAGAAATAAAAGGGGAAGCAAAATATTTCCTAAGAATTGTATAATTTAAGGCCATAAACACTTTACTATCCCCTTTTCATAGGGAAGCTGTCTTTCTCAATGATAGGGTACCATATATAGGGTGAATGATACAAATTAATAGTATTTAATTCATCTTTTGCTATATTTTGATACCTATTTTTCTTAAAATATTAAGTGCCAGGGTTCATTTTTTATTAGCTGATTTATGTTACTTGTGTTTAATAATAAAGTCCCTCACTAGCTAATGGGGTGTATAGGATAGTTTATAGGCTCCACCTCAAATGATTCTAGACAGTTTCGGTTTAAATAGTTTTTGTTTTCTATGGTTTTTCTGTCTTCTGTCCTGTGTGCTGTCACATCTTATTACAGTCCTCTCTACCTCCAGTGGCACTTCTGACTTGCTGCCTCTGATCTGCTGAAAAACTGCGTAGTCAGACTTGTTAGAACTGTATTTTTTAAAAAGTGTTAAGTGAAAACGTTGCTCTCTTTCCTTTTGTGCTGTAGTGCCTTGCTGCTCAAAGAGGGGTCTGCAGACCAGCAGCATCGGCATCACCTTATTGGAAATGCAGAATCTTGAGCCTCACTCCATACCTACTGAATCAGAATCTGCGTTTTAACAAGATTCTCAGGTGATTCATGTGCATGTTAAAATTTGAGAAGCCCCACTTTAGCACATCAACTTTGTGACAGTTTGTTTTTCTATTTGGGAAACTTTTTATAGCTTACAAATCGTGTCTTGCTGTGTTCTAGGTTACAAAGCTTGCCAAAACGTTTTACCTGTAGAAATGAGGGACATTATTATAAATGTCTAGAAATGTATTAATGTTTGGTAATAGGTCATTGATGAACATTTTATTTTCTGTCTCTTAGGATATCCCTGGTGATCTTGGAAGAGTCCATATCATGGAATCGATCTCTATGATGGGAAGCCCTAAGAGCCTTAGCGAAACTTTTTTGCCTAACGGCATAAATGGCATCAAAGATGCAAGGAAGGTCACTGTCGGTGTAATTGGAAGTGGGGATTTTGCTAAATCTCTGACCATTCGACTTATTAGATGTGGCTATCATGTGGTCATAGGAAGCAGAAATCCTAAGTTTGCTTCTGAATTTTTTCCTCATGTAGTAGATGTCACTCATCATGAAGATGCTCTAACAAAAACAAATATAATATTTGTTGCTATACATAGAGAACATTACACCTCCCTGTGGGACCTAAGACATCTACTTGTGGGTAAAATCCTAATTGATGTGAGTAATAACATGAGGATAAACCAATACCCAGAATCCAATGCTGAATATTTGGCTTCATTATTCCCGGATTCCTTGATTGTCAAAGGATTTAATGTTGTCTCAGCTTGGGCACTTCAGTTAGGACCTAAGGATGCCAGCCGGCAGGTATGTATTTTTAAATTTTGTTCTTAGTTATCTGGTGTTTTGTACTTAAATAGTTAAACAAATGTCATATATTTAAAAACCAAATTCTGACACTCTCCAATGATTATAATTTTGAAAACTTTGTCTGAGTACCTGAAAATTCATGTCCTGACCTTATAAGGGCACATTTCTATTCCCAAAATAATGTGGAAAGCTGAGAAAATAACTTGGACTGTCCTGTCATAACCAGCTAATTCAAGAAGAACCAAGGTTGGCTGGTGAAGACTGGGACACATTGCTTGAGTTTCTCCTTGCTTCCTCAAAAACAGAAGACGTCTTTTTTCTTTCCCTCTTTCCCTCCCAACCTTCCTTCCTGTCTTCCTCCTCTTCTTCCTCCCTCGTAACTACTTAGTAACACAGTGTTCCATCTCCGTATGAAATACTGTTTAGTCTGATCCTCAAGAAGAATGCTTTAGAAGTACCTTTTTGCTTTACATAGATTATTCATAGAATTTTAAATAGTACAGTTTGTTTTATTTTAAGTGTAGATTTTAATCTGTGTGAGGAAGGTAGGAGCAGATTGGATTTCTTAGGGTCTTTTTTAGTATGCAAGACTATAGGTTCTATCCGCTTTAAAGCAGTTGGGAAGCTCCATCAATGCCTTTGTGGAATGAGAGTTTTATAAGTAAAGATAGAACATAGTGCACCTTAAAATCTTTTAAAGGTGTGGTTGTGCATTATAATGAAGCATGATAATAAAATACTTTTATTATTTTTGTCCATAGAGACAGTTGATTAGATGCCTTAGAGAATACATTTCAGTATTGTGTCACTGTATGCTGTATATCAGAGTCATGATAACTATTCACTTTCAAGTGTGTAATTTGGGAGACTAGTAAAAGAATATATACTCTCCAACTTTCCTGGAGGCTATTTCTGAATCCTTTTGTTCTTCTTTCACATATCCACCAAAGTTTAGCAGTGATACAGAACAAACAAATTAGGATAAACCTGAAATTAATCCTTTGCCCATATTTATGATAATTTTAATTCTTTAACAAGAAAAAATATGGAACAGTGATTAAATTCAAAGTGAGCTACAAAAGTAATTTCATTTGTATTTCATAGTCCTCATGCCCTTCTTCTGAATGTTTGATTTATACTTGTAGTTTTATTATAAAATTTTGTAATTTATAGGGGTGTTTTCCTAGTGAATTAAAAATAGTTTACTTCACCATTGTCACAACTGTAATAAATTAATTTAGAATGCTTTTCCTTATTTCTTTGACATGTAGGAGTTCTTCCCCACTCCATTTTAGAAGTTCATGAACATTTGTATCATAGCATAGACTTTGTCATTTATCTGGCTAATGTTAGGTAAAGTTAATAATCCAAAGAGCTCTACATTGTCAGCATAATTTAAATAGGTTTAGCATGCAAATATTTCAGCGTGGTCTGTTCCAGAGTCCTTATATAAACATCTTCAGGGATATATTTGGAAATTTGTTTTCCCCAAACATTACTCAGAGACTTTATAGTAATATTTTTCTAGCCCTAAGTGAGATGACCACCCATAAATAACAGTGGCTCGCTCCAGCAGTGAATTTGGTGCTCAACAAATATTTGTTGAATTCTCAACTATGTTACTTTATCTAAGATGTTTTGGCAGTTTGAAAGCCCACCCTCACCCCAACCTGTCATGTCGTTAGAGTTCCTGCAGAAGTAATACCTTAGTCTTAGAAAATGGCAGTTGCTTTACTATTTAAATTAACTAAGCCTTATAATACCATTTTTTCCTGCACCAGGTATATTATCACCACATAAAGATGAAAGAATTTTATTCTGACCAATGAAATAATATACCTGAGATTATCCATGGTTTTTCAGAGATACTTGGTGAATTGGTTTCTAAGGCAAAAGATAAATTTTATAAATAGTACAGCATCATGACATAATATAAAGGTTTTAATTGCAAATTCAACTATCCGGAGTTCATGCCCTTCTTCTCTCTTGCTGAATATCTATGAAGGCCAGTGCTTGCAATCACTCTACTAGGCAGAATCACTACAGTCCTGGAACTAAATGTTGTCCACAAAGCCTGAAGCGCCAGCCCCTCCCCACCCCCACCCCTCTAAACCACTTCCCCCCAGCCCCCTCCCCGGAGGGAGTGAGAGAAGAGGACGGGGGAGGGGCATGGCCAGCAGCTCAAGCTCCGCCCAGACCTCTGGAGGGGAGACCCTACCTTGCCGCTGCTGCTGAACCACGTGGTCGAGAAACCTTTCTTTCCTCTTGCCTTCCTTCCCCCAGGACTTCCCAATTCCAGATCCTAGCTAGATTTTTCTGCGTTGTATTTTTATGTCATCACAGGTAGCAAAGACTTCTGTTTCTATGACACTGTTTTAACCAATTAATAAATAGATTAATAAATGCTTTATCTCCTTAACTTTTTGCATCACTCAAGGTTATTATAAGTACCTTGAGTGATGCAAATCCATAGAATCCATAGAATGAAATAATGCAAATCCATCATAATCCATAGATTATGTGGAGCATGCAATCCTTACCATTTTTATTAAAAACAATAGTAATGATGAGTCTTTTGTTTTTGCCACAGGTTTATATATGCAGCAACAACATTCAAGCTCGACAACAGGTTATTGAACTTGCTCGTCAGTTGAATTTCATTCCTGTTGACTTGGGATTATTATCGTCAGCTAGGGAGATTGAAAATTTACCCCTGCGACTGTTTACTCTCTGGAGAGGGCCAGTCGTGGTTGCCATAAGCCTGGCCACATTTTTCTTTCTTTATTCCTTTGTCAGAGATGTGATCCATCCATATGCTAGAAACCAGCAGAGTGACTTTTATAAGATTCCTATTGAGATTGTGAATAAAACCTTGCCCATCGTTGCCATTACTCTGCTGTCCCTAGTATACCTAGCAGGTCTCCTGGCAGCTGCTTATCAGCTTTATTATGGCACCAAGTATAGGAGATTTCCACCTTGGCTGGAGACCTGGTTACAGTGTAGAAAACAGCTTGGATTACTCAGTTTTTTCTTCGCTTCCGTCCATGTTGCCTACAGCCTCTGCTTACCAATGAGAAGGTCAGAGAGATACTTGTTTCTCAACATGGCTTATCAGCAGGTATGGAACATGCTTGTTTATATTATAGTAAAATACTTTATTAGTATAATTTGTAAAATGTAAGATTTAAAATAGTGTAAAATTTTACATACCTTGTAATAGAAATTTTGGTATATTTAGGGAGGGAAAAGAATTGTTCTTTAAACAATGTCTCTGCATAAGAATTATGTGGGTAATTCAAAATCATTTATGGTAAAAGCTGCTACCTTCCCTTTCTTTGCAAAAATAAAAGCAGAGAAATAAAGGGTTGAGTTTCTTTTTTTTTTCCTTTTCCTGTTATGATTGCAATGATTGCTTTCAGCATTGAACAGTTAATTCTTTTAATGTTTTACGATTGGCCATGTTCCACAAAATGATGAGGCAACTCTCAGTAAACATATACAATAATATTAGAACCAGTGAAAATATAAAACACAATGGGAAGTCCAGATCAGGAGACATACACTTACGAGGTTTTTGTTTTCAGAAAGCAGGAAAGATACTAGTTCCTCAGGTGAAGCTTTTCTAGCACAGAGCTCCTGAAGAAAATCTCAGGGAGAGCTTCGTGGAAGGAGCTTGATGATGGAGTAGACTGATTTTCCTCAGTGATTCCCATTCAGCAAATGTAATAGAAAGGGTTTCATTGAAGCCATTTGATGTAGCATTTCTCAGTGAAAGCCAAAGACACTGCACCAAAACAAATGTGTAAAAGCTTTTGCATTTTATAAGGAACCGAGGCATCATGATCCAGTATGTGGCATCTAGTACTTATGCCTGTTTCAACAATTTCAACCTAAAATAATCTGAAAAAAAATTAATACATTCCTGTTCTTTAAGCCATTCTCTCTAAAAATCCACTGCTCTTAACTGACTCCTGAGGCCTTGATATCTGCTCAATGCCATCGCTGGTTCAAGCCGATTGTTCCGATCTCACCTCTTCAATGAGGCCTACGTTGGACACCATTTTAAGTTCTGCCACCTGCTTCTGACTCGGCCTCAGTACTCCCAGTGCCTCTCACTCTGCTCTACTGCTTTCTCTTTTTTCAGTAGCATTTACCACCTTCCAACACACTTTGTTTTCCTCGTTTATTATATTTACTGTTGTCTGCCTTCTCTCATCAGGATGTAGGTTCATGAAAGGAGGGATCTCTGTCTGTTTCGTTCACTGATATATGCCTAATGCCTAGAACTGTGCCTGGCACATAGTAGACACTCACAAAGCATATTTGTGGGATGAATGAATGAACTGGGAGGGCAGGTAGATCCAGTTTGTAATCTCTGGGTAGACTGAAGTATGTTGTTATTCTGTATTGTTGCATGGGCATCAAATGAGATACTAAGAGCCTTTTTCCACAGAGGAGCTTTGTGCTTTTGACAGGATGTTGGTATTGCTCCAGAGACCTAATGGCTAAGAACTAGCTTTCCCTTTTTTTAATTTCAAGTATGTTTGGTAAACTGAAACTGGACAGAGTTAAGCTGGTATTAAGTTAGAATCTGTTTTACATGAATAGATACTTACTTAAACGTTTAGCCCAAGGAGTCCAACCCTTGATTTATACTCTAATTATATTGTTTTCGTGTAAATAGATAATTCTAAAAGTAGTCTCTACACAGAATACCACACATTCAGAGTTAATCAAGTCTGCCTTGATTCTATACACATTTTCAACATAAGGGAAAGACATTTGGAAAGGAACTGTATAGGGATGAGGCACTTGGACAGTTGGAAAAGTATATTAGTGAAGCAATTCAAGTGGGTAAATATCTGCATTTGGTAGGGCTTTATCCTCAGGGAAATCTCAGTGTTCCGGGGAAAAGAAGATAAGAAGAAAGAGATAAATCCAACATATAAATATTCTTCATGTGAGAGGAAGATACAGATGTAGACTAGAAATTCCCTTCCTGGATTCTAAGTTGAACTAAGGTCAGAATGTACATTCAACCAAGTGTCAACAAAAAATATCTAGAATACAAGAATTTAGTTAGGAAAGCTTTATTGCTCATACAGTTGCAAACCAGGGAGACATGGCCTTCAGCAAACCAAAAGTATGTTGTGGGAGAACAAAAAAAGGGGACTGCCTTTATAGAAAAAGTTCCCACCCAGGTTCCCACTCAGGTCCACTTATGCAAATGAAGGATGCAAGCCAGCTTTGTCCTGATTGGTTGGGGCAGGTCCCAGTTTTATTGGTTAGCTCCAGGTGGCTGTTAGGGGCTTTTGCACAATCGGGAACTTCGGCAGAATCAAAGCTTACAAGTGCTTGGGTTTTTTTGCGGGGGAACAGAGTATGTGACTGCCTCCTGGTCCTGTCATGGCCACTTGACTCCATTTTGGTTTTAGGTCTTGGTTAGCCACACAGAGTCCATATGGTTCTCAGGGCTCTTTTTGCTTTTATTTTATTCCACACAAGTTTAAACCAACTTGTAAAAGTACCTCAAAACTAAGTCTTAACTGCCAACACTTCTTTGGTGTTATCCTGGAACCAACCGCTGGGCATTTCGTGGCGTCGGGACTCCAGAGTCCCTGTAACCAGGATGTATTACAAATGGAACGACAGGTTTACCCAGTCTTCTCACATGTATGCAAGAAAGGAGAAAAAATCTTAGTCTCTTTTTGATTAACTCTCCCTTCTCTTTCCCCCACACCTAAAATAACACCATCCAGTAACAGGTTCTCCATAACAGTTTGTTAAATTGAACTAATACAACTTAAATATGCCCATATAAGACATATTCTTAGTCCAAGACTGAATTCTGTGCTGAATCAGTTAATGTTCTACCAAATAAAGGAAATTCATGTTTGCTTTCTTGTTAGGTTCATGCAAATATTGAAAACTCTTGGAATGAAGAAGAAGTTTGGAGAATTGAAATGTATATCTCCTTTGGCATAATGAGTCTTGGCTTACTTTCCCTCCTGGCAGTCACCTCCATCCCTTCAGTGAGCAATGCTTTAAACTGGAGAGAATTCAGTTTTATTCAAGTATGTGGGGTTTTGTTTGGTGAGAGATTGGGTGGCACAGAATTTAAGTGTTAGGTACAGTTCAGTTTCAATGTGCTTCTTATAAGAGTGCCTTTGGGGCTATGTTTAGGTATTTAGCTCAGTGAACACACATTGCTGGAGGCCACGTTGGACTGACCATTCTGGTTTCATACGTGAAAGACCAGCAGAGGATCCTACTGGAAGGCATTGATAGCTCTGCCTACTATGTTATGGATAAAATCTATTTTAAAAAGAAAAAGAATGAAAGCAGGGGATGAGTGAATTTAGATCAAGTTTAATGCCAAAAGTCAATTTATTAGTAGCCAGATGAATGAAGATTTTATATTTTGAGTCATTTTGATCTCTCCAGAAAAATCTCATTAAATTTAAGTGGCGAGAAGGTCAGTCTGAATATTTTAAAAGAAATGTGTGTGTGTACAAACACAAGCACAAGCAGTGGCAAACTAGGTAACTAGCTTAATGGATTATGACAAGCAACTAGCCTTATGAGTCTTGTTAGTATATGTATTTTGTATATCAGTTGTATACATATGCATATGAGTGTCTATAAAGGGCTTTCAAAACAGCATTGTGTACTTGAATAAGTTAAACATTCACCTTCTCCAGTAATAGCTGTATATTATATATATATATATAAAATAAATTTGCAAACTTTAAAAATATATAACTCAAACTTAGACTCTACCTATATTATCACAAAATCAGTATTAGTTATATCCAAATGTTTTATAACCGAGTAGGTGGATGAGTGTTGGTTGGTACACTAAATTTGGGGTTGGTTTGTTTTTTGCCTATTTGCTTGACCCTTTTTTTAAGTCATCTAAAAGTCTCATTCAAATTAAGGGCATATCCCTTGTCTAAATTCAGTTTTCTCTTTTGAAGGAAAGAAATGTGAAAACTTCCCCAACAGCTAGTTTAATCACACCTGAAAAGAAATAAAAAACCCTCTGATAAAAGATGCTAGACAGGTGAAAATTATCATTATAAATTTAGACGAGTAATTGCAAACAAAACAATTTTCTGCTAGAGAGTTGATCCTTTCCCAGTGAAGTTAGACATTACACCATCACACTGATGTACGAATACATTTTATGTAACAGAGACCATTTCTCAAAGTAAGCAACGGAACATAATAATTTAGTGAACTTGGAATGCTGACCTTTTAGATTTTAACCTATAAACTACTTAACTGAAGTACTCTTGATAATTTCATTTAATATGGTCAATAAAGTTACATGTTTGAAATGCTATTTATATTACATATTAATACTATAAGATTTTTCATATTTACTGTCAATTAGTCTATGTGTGTGTGCGTACCCATGAGAATGCTCTTCAGCATTTAATTTTATTATATATGTATGTGTGTACACACATATACTTTTTTTTGCGGGGGTGAGGAAGATTGGTTCTGAGCTAACATCTGTTGCCAATCTTCCTCTTTTTGCTTGAGGAAGATTGTTGTTGAGCTTACATCTCTGCCAGTCTTCCTCCATTTTGTATGTGGGATGCTGCCACAACGTGGCTCTGTGCCCGGGATCTGAACCCACGAACCCTGGGCAACTGAAGCAGAGCATGCAAACTTAACTGCTACGCCAGTGGGCCGGGCTTGACATATTTTTTTTTACTATACACAACTGGTGGGAATGTGGATAAGCTTTATAAAGAAGTTTTGCAGTTTTAACAAACCCTTAAGGAAAAGCCAGGTGTTTTGAACAATAATACCACTATTAGAAATCAGTTCTAAGGAAATAATTCAAAATATAGGAAAGGGCTTAAAGTGACGTTAGTTATAGTTGGGGAAAGTTGGAAACAGAGTAAATGATTTAAAAAAAGGAGTGGTTAAGTAAATTAGAGCACATACATTTAACAGAATATTATACAGCATTTAAGTCATGTTTTCATATTTAATGACATGAGGAAAAGTTTCTTGATATAATAAAATAATCAGAATATTAGACTATATGTAATTTGGCCTTATTTGTGTAAAATATAGTGTGAATATAAATATATAAATAAATATATATGAAAATATAAAAATTGTTTAGTTCAGTAGAGAACAAAGAGTAGCTCAATAATTTAAGACAAAATAGTTTTATCAAAATACAAACAAAATATGGTATAGCTGGATGAGTTAATTTATGAGTTTGAATAATTTGTTTCTTATTCTTTGTTCCTTTTTCTTCCACCCCTACCCCAAGTCTACGCTTGGATATGTTGCTCTACTCATAAGTACTTTCCATGTTTTAATTTATGGATGGAAACGAGCTTTTGAAGAAGAGTACTACAGGTTTTATACACCACCAAACTTTGTTCTTGCTCTTGTTTTGCCCTCAATTGTAATTCTGGGTAAGATCATTTTACTCCTTCCATGTATAAACCGAAAGCTAAAGAGAATTAAAAAAGGCTGGGAAAAGAGCCAATTTCTGGAAGAAAGTATTGGAGGAGCAGTTCCTCATCTCTCACCAGAGCGGGTTACAGTGATGTGATGATAAATGGTGCTCGCTGATGCCATATAAAGTTCTGCTCATGCCGTTATTTTTACGACTTCCTTTACGTTCAGTTGCAAGTGCACTGTCAAGTTGCTGTGGGCTGAAACCTGTTCGATGAGATCTCAACCAAATTAGTGGTAGAATTTTCTTCATACTAGTTTTCACAAATGTCATATTTTGCCAATATGAATTTTTATAGTCAATTTATTGTTGAAATTAGGTATGTTTTGTTTTGTACAAGTGTAACACTATTGTTATTTTAACAAACTATATTCCATAATCAGGCAAAATTATTTAGTTAATAATATAGATAAAATATAATGTTAAAAATACTTTGCAAACCAGCAGAGGTTTTAATATAATTCAATGAATATATGTTTTTTTCTGTAGCTTAAATAAGGTTTTAATTATTATCTAGCTTAAATAAAAATGCATAAGCATACATTATTTTTAAGAAAGGACACATTACATTGACATCTATGTACGGGTCATGGTAACATTCCTATATTTCTCTCCTGAGATAGAGTTTGAAGAATGTAATTAATTGTATGAACCAATGTGATTTGTGAACAATCACAAATTAAAAAGACAAATTGAACCTGAAATTATACTTAAAATGCATTGGAGACAATACAAACTGAAAATGTGTACCTCATGAAAGATTTTGTTCTTTATCTTCTTAACAGAGCAGTTTCATTTGCATATTAATATGTCATTCAGGGAGAAGACAGTAGTATTTGGCCTCCAAGACTGATTTTTCTAATATAGTACCAATCCTGGGAATCTTATAATTGTTTCTAGTTAGAGGGAAAGTGTTAAGTTTACACACAAGTATGTAATTTGGCCTTATTTGTGTAAAATGTCAACTGCTCTGTGTTGTTGCCCCTTCGCCCGTTACCACTCTGTATGGTATAGGATTTTACTGCTGCTCATCGAGGGATTATAACATGCCAGGCACTGTTCTAAGCACTTTACTTGTATTGTCCCATTTAATATGTACTGACAGCAGCCCCATGCCAGGGGTGGTTATTATCCTCATTTTACATATGAGAAAATAGAAGGATAAAAACGTTAAGTAATTTGTCCAAGGTCACACAGCAAGTTCCAAGCCAGCATTCTAGGCAGTCATATTTCAGAGGCTGTGGTTTTAACCACTAGCCTGTATGGCACCTGCTCCATCCCCATGCATCACATTCATGATGCCAGTCTAGATGCTTCCTCTTTTGTCTAAAGGCTTTGACATTCTTTAGAGTGGGTTGTGGGTATCCAAAGATATAGGGAAATATTACAATCATAAATTTATTATTGCTTGTGAGATAATCCACAGTTTGTTACCCTGGGGGAGGCTCTTGCCTGGAGACCCATGGCGGTCCATAAGCCTCTCTTTGCAGTGAGGGACCCCATCAGAGATAGGACCATAGCAGTTTTAATGAATGGCTGAGGTCCTCCAGAATCTTAAAAAGTCTCTGTAGAGTTGATCATCACTTTTTCTCTTCCTGAGAAGTCCTCTCGCCTGCTCAGTCATCCATTAGAGAGCGGTTTGCAGTCATAAACGATTGTAGGATAAGTGGTTAGTTATAAATCAATTCTAGAGACGTATAATTATACAACTTATTCATAAAATTTTTCAGTGCTGACATTCCACATTAAAATTTCACTTCATTCATTTCTAACTTTGGTTAGAATGCCCTACATTTTTTTCCATTTGCTCTTTCCTTATTAAAATAGGAAGTTGCAGACAAGATACAATTATATGCATTCCTCTTCCAAAAATTATAACATGTCTAAACTTACCCACTGAAGTACTACTGAATCCAGCTGCCACCAATAAAAGGACGTTTACTAAGTGGAGGCTCGATTTCCCACCAATGGCCCTTTCCCTGCCGCATCCTGTCAGTTTGGTAAATCACCCATGATTCTCTGATGTTCTCTTCTTGGTGAATTTTAATATCTTGAACTTTTAAATTGAGCTCTCCATTTTCTTTGTTTTAATTATATTCTTCCCCTCTTGATAATTACTTGTCAGATCTTATAAGAATTCAGTTGAGTGATAACTTTGAAGGGTAAACACCTATAAACCATTGTAATGGATTAGTGAAATTAACAGCATATTTTCAATGCTTTCTTGTTCCTTCTCTCTTAAGACCATGCTTTCTCCATTTAATGTGAAAATACAATGAAATATTTTTAAAACTTAAATGACTATTGAAGTATATTGTTCCATGTATATATTAAGTAGCCAATAATATAAATAAAATTATCACTACAGATAAATGGGGCCTTTGAAAATATAAAAAACAAAATTTATGAAAATGGATGTAAGATGTAAGTGCTGTTTCAAATGGTAATATCTCCTTTTCAGTACTACAAAGATGAAATAATTTTGAAGTTCTAGAATAAAAGCGTAATATATTCATTATAATTCTAAATGTTTAAAAGCCTTTCAAAAATGCAAAAATATTAGTTGACTTTTAATTGCTTTATTTTACTATTTCCTACTTGATTATTTTCTTAATCATTATTTCTCATAATTTCTTTTTTTAAATCATTACTCTGGCCTCAGAAATAGGACTGAGTTCTGCTCTTGGTAGATGTGAGAAAGTGGTGGGAACTTTAAAGTAGCGAAGGTTTGTTTCCTAATCTGTATTTTGAGAAGTGCCCCTGAGAAAATTATAAGAATGTAGAAAATATACCCAGTCTTAATCCTATGCAAAAAAATCAAGTAATTTTCTCCTAAGAGGAAAATAATCATGGAGTGAATCATGCTATTTAGCTTTTGCATGCAGACTTCATGTCTCCTCTATTAAGAATGTTTAAAATCATGTCTAAATAAGAATATATTCATGCTAACGTATATTTTTCAAAGCATATATGGAAATTTAGCCTAGATTGTCTCCATGTAGAGATTTTTATTTAAATTTAAAGTATGAATAAATTATATTTATAGGCATTTGTCAGAGATAATTATTTTGTGTGCTATATTGGGGATTGGCTAATGAGCTCCAGTATTAAACTACCTGATTAATTTCTTAAAAATTAGCCTAATCTTGACTTAAGGAATTTTACTTTCAAAATTAATTTGATAATAGTAATTAAGTATAGTAATTTATGAATATACTTACAGTCCAGTTATCAAAATTGTATAAAAGGGCTTCAAGAATCTATCATATCCAATTTTTGTATCATTTCTTGTGTAATATAATAAAACTTTAATTCTTTTCAGTTGCCTTTTGCCATTAAACTATTTCATAATTCTATACAGTTTTCCTCCAAAAAAGAGGCTTATTTGTGAAATTTAAGGTTTCTTATGTGATATTTTAAATGCAGAACCATAAACATAATTCATAAGTATTTCTTTCAGAATACTATGAATGTTGAACCTGTGTCAGTATATAAAATCTGTTTTGAAATAAGAATTTAAACAGTCTAAAATGTCATGTTGAAATTGTTTTGTAAATTCATGATTTAAAGCAATGCTATAAATAGTATAACACACCTCAGTCCAGTGTTAAGATTTATATTTATGATGTGTCATCATGAAAATGAGATGCTCCACCCCCACTTGTTCATAAGTCAATAAAACAACTTCTGGTATATATTCAGAATATGTAATTGCTCTAAATGAAACTGTAATCTAATAGAAATACAATCTGTTCATACCTTTGAACAGTGAATTTTACAGGAATGAATAATTTTTTTAATCTAAGAAAATTAAAAACTAAGTTCTAATATTCAGAGATTCTGTCCATATGATAGCAAAAAATGTTTAGTTCTGCCTAACACATGCACATAGTGAGTTTTTTTAACTTTCCAAATGATTGGATTTCCATTGTGCAGTCATCCATAATTAGGGCAGACTATATGGATTCTCCCAGTGGCTAGATGGGCTAAATTAAATCATCACAGCAGGTGCTTTTGTATGATTTCCAAATTGTCAGCTTCAAGGAAATGTTCTCTTAAGATTTTCTTTAAAGGTCTTTCATAGCTTTGCAGATATCCAGCCTGAACTGGTACTAGAAGTTGTCTCCCAATGTCTAGTTACCCTTCTTGTTTAAAAGCTGCTGCCCATCACATTACTCAACTGCCCTTCCAGCTGGGTGTTCCCATGTGCCTGAGTGTTGGCCAGTGAGATATAGGAAGACGTATGAGTGACTTCTTGGAAGTCTCTTCAAAGAAAGTGGCATGTGTTCTTTATCTTATTCCTACATCTTGCTGCTGGAATTATAGCTCTAACAGGAACCCTGGCAAATATCCAAGAGGACCAAGGCTACATGATAAGGAAGGCATGTTGGAGACTAAAAAGATCTTGACTACTTCATTACTTTGACTGCCTTTTCCTTTATTTAAGCCATTGTAAATTTGGGTTTCTTTATAGGAAGTCAAAACTAATCCATTCTGGCCTTCAATTCTTTGTCATGATATTAACACTGTTTGAATAAACTAGATTGCAATAATTCTTACCTTTAAAAGTTTTTAAAGGATAATGTACAATTCACATTAGAATTGATTTTCCATTGTTAATTATACTCATTTTCTTGCCTCGGTCTTTCATTAGATATTTTGTATCTGCTTGGAAAATATTGTCTTCTTTGTAACCCTGTAATAGATATTTGCTAAAACTCTGTAATCTCCTAAATATCACTATCAAATTACATGCTGTTTTTATATCATTCTCATAGATCTGCCTTATAAACATCTAAATAAAAAGTACTGTTTAATGTGTGTTAACTTCTTTTTTAAAACGTCATACACAAACGGATTTTTCTTATTGAATAATAATTTCAGTATTTGATGAACACCATCCAGTATTTTTCTGACTATTTCCTTTAGAAACATTGAGAAAGCAATACATGTAATAGTTTTGGAGTTTTGTTTGTTTGTTTTTGCCAAACTACTCATTTAGAAAAACATTAATGAGATGTGGTATTCTTAAAATTATTCCATTTCACTAGCATTCATTAAGTATCTTTAAACCAGGACTCAACACAATATTCAAGCTATGTTCTGTAAGCCTCCTGATGGCAGGAACACTGTCTGTCTTATTCACTACTATATTCCAGTGTCAAGTGCAGTATGGTCCTACAGATCATAAGGAGATATCATGAATGTTGACTCATTTTTACAGAAAATTATGTTATTGATCATTCCCCAGCCATGCAGCCATGCCTGCATCCTCTTGTCCACACCCCTCCCCAGCATTGCCTCCACCTCTCGCCTTGCCTCTTGGCCCTTGGCCTGGAACTGCCCTGTGGTCCCAGAGTGGAGTTGCTGCTACTGCTGTCACTGCCACCTTCACCACCACCACACTGCTGTGTTGAGGGGGAGAAACCGAACTTGGTGCCTATGCACAGGACCTGTGGAGGCTCTGGCTTCCCGGGAAGCTGCCTGGAAATGCATGGGTGTTAACGTCATGAGAGTATGGTTGCCAGGTAAAATACAAGACACTCAGTGAAATTTGCATTGCAGACAAACAATAACTTTTTAGTGTAATTCTGTTACTAATATTGCGTGGGACTTTTTTTTCTTTTTGCTAAATCTGGCAACCCTACTTGAGCGATGAACTTTGACAAAGAGATGCAGCACAAGAGGGAGCTGGTGAATAAATTCTTCTCCTTTCCTTTCCCCTAGATGGGCTGTCCCGAAATGCAATAATTCATAAGGACTTCATGAAAATATCCTAAAAGACCAAGCAATTAAACTGTACTTGTTCCAAAGCTATGGCCAGCTCGGTAACACCTATATTTGTGCTCCCTCCTCCACTTGGTGCCTCACTGCCATCTTTTCCTCACTTCTGCTTCCCAGAGATAGTGCTCCCCAGGAAAGCAGCAGCAGGTGAGTGTTTGTTGTTTGTTTAGGGCAGGCTCTATAGGGCTAGCTAGCACAGTAATTTTGGTAGTGGATTCTTCAAATGGAAAATGAAACATGAAATAAATGATGATTTTGACAAAGTCAAGCACAGGGCCCTGCAGGCTCAAAATCCAGATTGGTTGAGAGCCCTGAGTATGAATACATCTCCCAAGGACAGATTAACATGGATCAAATATAGTGATAGATTGTTAAATCAGAATAGTAATTTCTATCAATGTCCTCTGGGCAAGAATACCAGTATTGTCTTAACTAAGCATATTCTATTCTTGAATCTGTTCTTTATAAGAATTCAAATTATAACCCAAAGGATGTTGGGATCTGTTATGGCTGAACTGTATCCTCCTAAAATTCATATGTTAAAGTCCTAACCCTCAGCAATTCAGAATGACTGTATTTGCAGATAGGGCCTTTAAAGAGGTAATGAAGGTAAAATGAGGTCATATGGGTGGGCCCTAACCCAATATGACTGGGTGTCCTAATACAAAGAGGAGATTAAGACACAGAGGGAAGACGATGTGATGACCAAGGGAGAAGATGGCCATCTACAAGCCAAGGGGAGAGGCCCCAGAATGAACCCAATCTTGGACACCTTGATCTTGGACTTCTAGCCTCCAGCCTATGAGGAAATAAAATTTCTGTTGCATAAGCTACGCAATTGATGGTATTCTGGTAGTCCTGGCAAACTAATACATGGGCCATGGAATCGAAATAAGTCTAGTTACAGAACTTGAATAACTAATGTCATTAGAATAAACTTGTCTGATTAGTCCTCCACGATAAAGATCTATTCTTGGGGGTACTTCACTTTAACCTCCCACCACATGTAAACACAATAGTTTTTCGTTCTAAAGGCTTGAGAACATTTTCATTTCACGGAAATATTCCTATGTCATGGAACTGAAGCTTCGATCAGGTAAACGTCGCCCTTTATAAATTCATTTCTTACCATTTAGTTTCTCCACTAAATATGAATAGCTCCTCCAGCTTCCTATTTAAAAATCACTTGCAATTTGGATTATTGCTTTTTATTAGAATAGCTGACTTCAGGGGTGGCTGTTTTTTACTTTTGTTATCTGTTCCATGTATTTATTACTCCCTAATTTGCATTAATGGTTCTGTAGGAAAGAGGTAATTACTTTTGTTTCTTTTTTAGGCTTTGTTTCTGTAACAATCAACCTGAAAGAATTTTTAAAACACTAAAGTAGCTTAAATTTCAGCTTTATGTCTATTTCTTCTGTTACATAATTCCCCTACTAAAGCTAACCTACTAAAACGATACTCTAATTACGTTTCATATGTGCTATAAAAATTCTGTTTAAAATAAATTACTCTGACTCAGAAAGGAATAACATTTGCTTGAACATTTAGAACATCTGGCATTAGTTTAGAGACTACCAAATTCGTATATAATCTAAAATACTTACTAGAAACGTTCCTAATTTATGCTAATGAATAATTATAATTTTACTAAACACTGTTAATAAGGCAGTGTGCAAACAGTCAGGAAAAAATCAGAAGAGTATTATTTTTTAATATTACATTTATTTATGTTAAAAATATATTTCGCTTTCTTTGTTACTTTTAAAAGTAAAAATTGTGCATAGGTCAACATGTTAGTTGTTAACAAAACTCTGGTTAATCTTTAGGGCTACTTTTAAGAAATTGCAATTTGTAACTTAGAGATGTTAAATTCTGCAGAACTGTTACCAGATTGAAGCATGTCTATTCTCTATGTATAATTCATTTCTCTTGTTTCTCTATTAATTGATCTTTTTGCTGAAATAATTTACAATTTCACTAGTTGGTCATTTCACTTTACATCCTTCTGTGTTCTTGGTGTCATAAAAATACCTCCTGTGCTCCTAACTTACAGTCTTCAAAACTCTGTACTAAGGAAGGACGAATGAATAACGATTAAACATAAATCCACTACCTAATTTAAACAGTTAACGCTTTTAAAAAGCTTAAGCTTGTTGCACCTAACAAGAAGAAAAACAAATACACCCAATATTATCATCAGTAAGAAAACAAAGGACATGAAAAATTCACAAATGGAATACTTAGTGAAAGCCAGTTTTATGGAGATTGTTAAAACTACTCCAAAACAATACTAATGAAACCAAACACATTAGAGCAGTGCTTTTCAAATTTTAATGCATACTAGTCACCCAGGAATCTTAAAATGGAGATACTGAGGTCCCAAGGTATGGTCACCAGACCAGAAGAATCATCACCGGAGAATTTGTTGTACATGCAAACTCTTGGACCCCACTCAGATTTACTGAATCCAACTCTGGAGATGGGGCTCAGGAGTCTGCTTTAATTAGCTGTCCAGATGATTCTGATGCTCGCTAAGTTCTGAGAAACACTGCTCTAGATACTGTGCCAAGAGCTTGGAGTGCAAACCTGGGGAAGTGACTCTCCTTGCTTTCAAAAATCTCAGTCTAGTAGGAAGAGGTTGGGCTTCTGAGCCAGTAGATACCATTAAGTATGTGGTGAGTACAAAAACAGAATGACAGGCAAAGTGGCAGCTAACACAGCAAAGGATGTAAAAAAGCTTTCCTAGAAAAGGTCACATGAGCTGAGTTTCATATGAGGGAGTTAGACATCTGACAGCAGTTGTATGTACAACATATGCAAAGGTAACACAGGAGGAAGCTTGGCACCTTTGTAAAACTACAAGTAATTCACTCAAGATGACTTGAGTATGGGATATTGGAGGACTTCCATTCTGGCTTTTGCTCACCTGTCAAAGAATAAAACAAATACCATTGGAGATGATAAAATAATTTACAAATTTGGATCTATTAACTTCCCAGGTAAGGGAACCCACTCCATGAAGAATTTCACTGATTTCACTGAGGATGGAAAGCAAAGGGTTTTTAAGTACTAGAAAAGGGGAGTTCATGGGAGTTACTCTAATTAAGCATTGGAAACTGGTACTCTGGATGTAGGACAGAATTAAGTCTGTACACAATTGGTTAAAATAAAATAAAAATCCCGTTGTTCATTCGTCAGGAAAATGTTTTCTATTAAGTCCAGTGAGGAGAGTCTGACCTTCCAGGGTCACTGAGGTTTATGGACCCTTATCAGCTTCCGCCTGCTGTGCTGAAACACAATACTGTAGTCAGTCGATATCTCCTAGGCAAGCTCTTAAGTGGAAAATTTTCCTTTGCCATTCCTCGCTGTAGTTTTTCCTCATCCTGACATGCCAGGATGAGCCACAAAGGATAAGCAAATCATCCCAGTGTCAGTTCTTCATCACCATCTTGGTTTCGGGTTCCATTCTCACAGGATTCCATTGTGTTTATCCAAGTGGTTGCCATCCCTTTTTGATGTGTTATACTTGGAATGTGCAACAGCAATTAAGGTCATGTTAATAACATACTTGACATACCCTTTGCGCTCTCCTGGGGTGATAGCAACCTTAGAGGTACTGAATCTACTTCTAGGTGAAAAGCCTGAGAGTTGCTCTAAAAATACAAATGAGTGGCTGTCAGGATAAAAGAAAAACAAAATGAATGCTAAAGTGCAGGCAAGGGAGTTTCAAGAAGGGGAGAGTGGTCAACAGTGTAAAATATCATAGACGAGTACAGCAAGATGAGGACAGGAAAGTGTCTATGGACTTTGACTACGAGTGTAGGTGGCCTCAGTCAGAGCAGTTTCAGAGGATGGGTGATGAAGAAAATGGATGAATGAGTAGAAGAGAGGAAACAGGGCCTGGAAGTGCTCAGCACTCTTTCAGAGAAGCTTGGTTTCTTTGGCTACGATTTACATCAAGTGCTGCCAGGCCCAATCTAGTTTTTCCATTTCTTTTAATTTGTAGGGCCAGGAATGTCAGACAGTGCTTGAACTAAGGTTAAGAAACCGTAGAAATCACTGATCAACCTACTTATTCTACAAAAGAGAAGAGAAACCTTGAAAAGTGAATTGTCATTATTTTCATGGAGTTTGTTATGTGCAATTTTTAAGTCCCTAAATTTTATAGAAGATATAAAAACACATTAAATCTTGAAGAATTTCTGGAGGTTAAAAAAAAGATTAAAATGTTCAAAGGATTTTTAATAAGTTTTCAAAGCCATAGTGTTTGTAATGATTGTCTTACTAATGATTTTCATGAGAAGCTTCCCATTAAAATCTTGACCTCAGGATACAATGGTTAGATAACACAGTAATAATAAAGATGAAGATATTCTTGACCATTTACTGGGTGCTTATTATGTGCCAAGCACCACTTTACAAAATTATCATCTCATTCAATCCTTTTACAGCAATTCTATTTTACAGATGAGAAAAGTGGGGCTTCCAGGGGTTAACTTGCTTTAGATTCAATGATTTGACTCAAAAACTTTCTAACATTGTGTACAATGACTTGTTTGTTTATTTAACTGTCTGGTAGGACCACTAAAGTAGAGAAGCGGTAAAAGGCTGTATCCATCCATCGTCCACCACTCATGCATCCCGCAGCCACCCCCTCATCCCTCCACTCACTCATGCCTGTTTTAAGAAGGCCCAGCGCAAGCCACCAAGCCTGAAACACACATTCCGCCAAGGTAGCACTCCACTGCTACGTACCGAGGTCGTCTTCTCCAGCTTTCCTCTGGCGAGCAAGCAAACCCACCCACTTTGAGCGTAGTGGAGCAAATTAGGTTTTCGGGTAGTTTGGATTCCCGGGTTTCCGTAGGAGCCCGCGCTTCTGCAGCCTCTGGCCCCGCCCCTAGCAACGCACTGGCTCCGTTAACAACTGGCCGGCAGGCAGACGCCGAGGTCCGCGGGTGGGCTGTGGCTGCACGATGCGGGTAGCGTCGTGGTGGCCGAGGCCACGGCCGGACCTTTCGCGACTCTAGCGGCTCTCAGGCGGCCTTCTCTTCTCGTTGGCGGGGCCCCTTTGGTCCCTCGGCTGCGGGCACAGTGTAGGACAGGAGGGCCTCCCACCCCTCACTCTACGCCGCAGCCATGTCAACAAGAGAGGCCGCCGCCACGACCGAGGCCCAGGAACCGGGCAGCAGGATCAAATCCAGCAGCCCTCGCCAAATCCCGGTGGTCGGAGTGGTGACCGAGGACGAGGAGGCGCAAGTACGGGCTGCCGCCGGTGCTTTGGGGAGGGAGGAGGAGGGAGGGAGGAGCGTGAGATGTGGGCGGGGATGGGGCCTGGGGGCAGCGAGGACGGAAATGGGGGCCAGAGTAGAAACGAGGGGAGCCCGCGGGACAGCCGTTCCAAGCGCAGAGCTGATCCCCCGAGAACTGCGCCGCCTGCGATGAGGGTTGGCTGTCGTCATCCAGGCTGTCTGGGGAGTCATGCCTCGTGGTCCTCCCGGACCGTCCCACTAAACTGCGTAGACGACGCTTGCGGCTCCTCTTCGAAAAGTCTGACCACGACCGGCCCGGGGAGGGCGGGGGGGTCAGGGGCAGGAATGATTCTTAGCGAAAACCTGTATTTGATGAGTACTTTGTTTGCATTGGGCTTTTATATGTAGATCCCTGCTATCAAGTGATGTTTTTGATATAGGCGCAACTTCTCCCGTGTTTAAATATGCTGCTACTAAAATCTGCACCCAGAGGGGACAAAAACTTTGTTAGAATTAGAAACTAAGCATCGTTTTTATATGAAATTAGAAGCTAGTTTATGTGGTGGTTGGGCAAGAATTGGGAGAGAATAAAATTGATTGGTTTTATTCTTGTATTTGTTTTTGAGTTTACTTCTGTTATGAGTAGAAAATTAATTCTTTCAAGTTGATCTGTTGAGAAGTTTCACTTGGGAACCCTCACTTGGATCTCCCTTCGTGGCGGGGGTGTTTAGAAAATTCAAGTTGGTTGTTTCATACTAGGGTTCCATTGCCCCTATCCAAGGAGCCAGGATCGTGCCCTAAAACGTGAATTCTGTGCTCGGCCTCCTCACTCTAATGGTGTGCGGCCAATGGGAATTCCTGTTGAGGCTTCGCAAGTCTCTGGCTGCGTCAGGAACCCTGTCGCCTGCGTCCTCATCTCGGAGCCTTGGAGAGTTCCTTGGGAGGGGCCAGTTGACTGGGGACCTCTTCTACGTGGGAATAGGGTTGAGCTCTCTGAGGACGGTCAGACATTTACACGTTAACCAGCAGAGCAACAGCACTTTTGCATGAGGAGGAGCAGGTATTAGGGTAATTTACCTAATCGGTTTTGTGGAAGTGTTCCAACCCAGGCGGGAAGAACTCTGAGGAACAGCAGCCCCGCGCTCCCAGGGCTGCAAGGGGGCTCAACGCTACCGCTGTTCTCCCAGGCACAGGGCAAAACTGAGAAGTAGGTGGATTTGGTATCTGATGGCTCTCATTCTTCCTTTACTTGGTGTAAAAAAAAAAGTGGGGAGAGGAGACACGGTTAAATACGAGTCAGGCAAGCATGGGTTAAAAAGAAAAAAGGGAAAATACTTTTAACAGGTTATTACCAAAATAGGCCACAACATACCAAGTAAAGCAAGACACGAATTCCAGTGTATGTATGCATGTATTTTCTCTCTTCCCTTTTCCCTTTCTTTCTTTTTTTCTTTCATTATTACCTCTCTTTCCAGGGCCAGGAATTCTCTTCCAGTTTGTATTAATTAAAGTTCCTATCTTGTTAATAACTACTTAAGGAGTATTTACATTTTTTAAAGTACTGAAGAAAAGGGCAGTTTCTACCAAAAGAAATGAAATAGAATGGAAACTTTTTAGAGCTGAGAGAAATCTTAGTGATCAATGAGCCGTCTTGTTTTTTGTTTGTAGTTACTTTTACCAGTGAGGACCCTAGCGCCATAAAAAGTTGACTTACAGTTGCTCAGTTTCTTTACTCATAAAGTGGGGTTTAGTGCTCTTTGCTATAATTAAAATGATAACCTTTTAGACCTCTACCTTAGGCCAGTAGAGGAAAGACCTTTGGAACTCTAAATGTTTCCAGTCCTTTCAAACCTTTCCACATTGCAACCTCCTCCTTTGCCTACACTTGACAGACAGTATATCCTAGCGGCTAACAGAGAGTGTGAAGTCTATCTCAATTCATTAAGGCAGCTCCATCATACGCTTGAAATCACAAAGTACATTGTTTGTCTTTATCTATTTCCTATTTATTTTAATGTTGTTCCCCTCATTCTAGAGAATGCCCAAGCCCTTTAGAGCAGTGCTTCTCAACTTTAATGTGCTTTTAGAGTACCTGGGGATCGTATTCAAATGCAGAATCTGATTCTCTCGGTCTGGGGTGGAGCCCGGGATTCTGCTTTTCTAACAGGTTTCCAGGTGATGCCATTGCTACCGCTTGGAGGACCCCATTTCCCCCTCTCAGTAGCAATGCTTAGTGTATTACAGCTGCAGTATGGTATGACAGTGCTGCAGTTTCACAACAACTAGCTCCTGGAAAGCTGGAGGAGATAGTTTCATGTGGATTCAGATCATAAAACAAAATAAACAAGAACAACAATAAAATTCCCACCTTCCGTCCCCCAAGCCAGATGATGTGGTAAAAAAACAAGGAGCACCAAATGGGGCTTTAAAGGAACTATTTGCTCTCCTTTCCTGTCACCACAATGCCTCAGTTAGTCCTGGATTACTGTCACACCCATCTAATCAGCCCCTTGGTTCACACTTCTCTTCCGAATCTATTTTCCTTAGACATCACTTTATCATCGTCCTTCCTCCCCCTGAGACTCACCCCTCTTTCCCTGTAGTTTCTTATTGCTTACCTCACCTAACATAATTACATTGGCCAAATAACTGAACATGTCTAGGCCTGTTCCTGTTTCTATAAAACTAGCCTGTAACAGATGAATGTTCCCCAAACCTAGGTGACTATCACAGTCATCTGAAGAGCTTTTTAAAAACTGTTCATAATTGGGCCCTATCCCTATGATTGAGATCTACTCAATTGCAACCCCTAGTGTGGATCCTAGGACTCTTAAAAAGCTCCCTCAAGTGATTTTTACCCTCAAAACCATTGAACTAGATGATGTCCAAGGTCTCTGTCATCCCTAAAGTGTCTCAGCTCCACTTCTTGTCCTGTTTTCAAGGTTTTCTAATGCACAATCCATACTTTATGTGTATCGTACACTCTGCTTAGTGTCGCCTCCATGAAGGCAGAAACCTTACCTGTTGTTTTTTCTGTAGTGTCCCCCAGTATTCCCCAGTAGCACCCAGCACAATACCTGGTACACAGGAGGTAACGTTATAAATTTATTGAATGAATGCCTTCCCCTGTTTTCTGAATTTAAATCTTACCCTACCTTCAGATCCTACCTCTCCAACATAAGTACTCCTCTAGTAGGAAGCACTTCCCCTTTATTTTCACTCTCACAGATCTTTTTCTCATAAATGGGTATAGTCCTAGGCTGAGTCACACAATTTCTCACCTAATTATCACTCATGTTGGTCACTGTTAGATTTGTCTAACTCTTATCTCTCCCACTAGAATATGGATTCCTTAAGTGTAGGAAATATATGCCTTTCTCCTCCTCTACTCTGAGCTCAGAGTGTTACTGAACCTCAGGTGGGTTTGCTCACCCATCAAGCAGCAAGCCAATCTCTGATGCTGGGTAGAGTGGGAGAAAGTAGGAATTTTATTGCAAAGCACTGAGCAAGGAGAACGGGCAGCTAAGGAGTAATCCTGAACTCCCTGAAAAGCTACAAGCAAGAGTTTTTGTTTGGAGTTTTAGGGGAGCGGAGAGCATGTGGCCTTGGAGGCTGAAGTTTTAAGACTCCTCTCTGCAGATGTGACTGTCTTTCATGTTTCTTCATGGGTTGCATGTACAAATTCAGGAGGGTTCTATGTGTTGCACGTGGTGGGTTTTTAGTCTGTGATGTCTAAAGTTTACAATCCGTCATTTTAGCTTGTCAATACTCTTGCAGCGATGCTCAGTCAGGCAGGGGACTGTCAGCAAGCTGCTCTCTCTTATCAGAGGTCCTCCTGCTGTCCTGCAAAACAAGCTCAGAAACTTTGATCATTTTGTTTCCCACGTTAATCTTGTGGGTACAAGGCACAGTTCACCCTAATTCAGGAAAATTTTAACTCCTTTGTCTTCAGTTTTAAGAGTAGAAATTTAAGTCCTTATATGTAGCTTACAAAAGCCTTCTGTGTTTTAGCCACGCTGGAGATTTTGTGTATTTTATTCAATACCATGTCTTCAGCTCCTAGAACAATGCCTGAAACACTGTAGGGACCCAGTAAATATTTGTAGCAAAATATGTAATTGTGATTAGTTGACTTGCATAGGTATCATGGCCGAGCTTCCTTGCCCAAATTTGCTCTCCCTCTGAGAGCCTATGAGAACCTCCACAATCTTCTAGCTGATATCACATCCAGCCATTGTCTGTAATACTGCCGTGGACTGTGTCCTTAAAATTGCCTACCTCAGTTTTGGAGTAATTACTAGAAATAACCTCTGTGGTCAATTGAGGAGTCAGGCAGGGAACTCAGATGCAAAGAACCAGTGTTCCTGCATCAGACAGACCAGCTAGCCAATTTACTAGCTATGTGACCTTAATAAATTAGGTCTCAGGGCCTCAGTGTCATCAACAGGGGTAATAATAATACCTTTATATGGAAGATTTGAGGATTAATTGAGATATAAAGTGCCAGACACATAAAAAGACCACAATAAATGTTAGTTCCTTTCCCTATAACTAAGTATCAAATAAGCAGGATTTCCCCCTTTGAAATGTCCCTTGGTAAGGTGGGAAAATAAGTTCATCCTATAACTTGAAGTAAGTGGAGGTCTAATTTTCTTCAAAGCAGTTTGTTAAACTTTTGGTCTTAAAAGATTTTGTTAAATGTTTTTACAATTTCTCCATAAACATCCTATGATGATAATAACAGCACTTATTTTGATATTTACATGTGTATGTTCTCTTTTGCTTCTGTACTCTGCTTTGTGATCTCATTTACCCAAACTCTTCTAATTTTTACTTTAAGCCTATGATTTAGAAATCTCTGCCCCAAATTTAACTGGTCTCCAGCCTCAACACGAGCCTCCTCCTCCAGCATTCTCTGTCTCAGCAAATGGTGCCACAACTTAGATAATTCCTCAGGCTGAGGAATTATCCTCACCTTGTTCTTCTCTTTCCCAGCAAATCAAATCACTCAATAGTTCCTGCTGGTTCTACCTCCTTGATGTTTTCCATTCCATTCACTGTTGTCTATCCTAGTTGCTGCTACTTTGGTCAAAGTCTGAAGTTACTGTTGTTGTTGTTTTTTTACTCCAAAATTTATTTACTCCTATAAATTCTCATCTGCTTTTCATTCTCCCTTCATTATCTTTTTGTCATAAGATATTTTTAAGTTGTCAAGAGACAATATCATATAAAAATAGTGTATTTGGTGGGATTCCTTGGTTATCATGATATAGAATGCTAAGAGTTGTCTGTTTTGTAGCGTACTTTCAAGCCTATGGACCTAAATCGTGTCATCAGACTCCTTGAGGAAACTGATAAAGTGAGTAAGCTTTGAGAGAAAATTTCTCTGCTATATCACTTATAAATTGTTATTTCCCTGAAAGATAACACATATTACCCTAAATTAAGTCTCATTTCTCTCCTTTCATTGAAACTGTTTCAAATAATATACGTCTTACATCTAACGACTGTTTAAATTTAGTATGAATATATTTAACTCATAGGGAAGTTTGAGGAGAATAGATTTGGTTTTGTGGCATGGACAAATCCATGGTGGATATAAACAGAAGGAATCATAATAGAGGAAAAAGAGTCATCTAGTCTCAGTTAATTGCCTGTTACCAAGTAGGATATGGGGAGTGAGGGTAGAAAAAGTGCATCATGATGTACTACTTAAGATTTTCTGGGCCAGCCCCAGTGGCCCAGTGGTTAAATTCAGTGTGGTTAAATTCAGCAGCCTGGGTTTGGTTCCCGGGTGCAGATCTACACCACTCGTCAGTGGCCGGGCTCTGGTGGCAGCCCACATACAAAATAGAGGAAGACTGGCAACAGATGTTAGCTCAGGGTGAATCTTTCTCAGCAAAAAAAAAGATTTCCGATATGAAATCAAGATATATACATATACACACACTCATACATACTCATAAGTAATTTATTTTGAGAGAAATCTTATATAGAAAGTAATGGAAATAAAATTATTTCAGACACAAACCTCAAAATTGAGAGTTTAGGCATTGGGAGAAAGGATAATAAATGCATATATACACCTGCTCATACACCACACTCTCCTGATATTATCTAAGAATTGCCTGAACGCCTAAAAGCCAACACACACTATTGAAGTACACAAAATGAAGGAGAGTGCTTATTTTTAATATCTAGAAAATGAGTTGACCAGGTAAAGCCAATCAAAACAAAATAATGTCCTGTGATTAGTACACACAAAAATTTAGTCATTGTTTTAAGATTTTTTTAGTCTCTAAATTTTTACATAGAGAAAGAAGAAAAAACAATAAGAATAATGTCTCTATAAGAATATTTTATCTTTTGCTGCCTGTGTTTGTTTTGAAAGTTATTTCTTAATTGTGACTGTATCTGCATGTTTTTGAAAAAGAGAATCCAACTACATAGAGCTCCTACTAGCTGGTGAGTAAGGGTAGCCCAAAAAAAGAAGTATAGAAAATGCTACAGCTTGTCATGAACAATTTAAGAAGATTAAAAGACGGAAGTGATTTGGTCATGAAAACACATCACTGTGTAGAGTTTTGTTGGAATTGGCTGAAGATATTTGGTTTGCACCAAAATACTGTGCATATTGTAGAGGTTAAAAATACAATTTCTGGAGTCAGATTGCCAAATTTGATTCTTAATACTGCCGCTTATTACCTGTTTGATTTTGGACAAATTATTTAGTGTTGCAGCTTGAGTTTCCTCTTCTGGAAAAGAGGGATAATAACAGTACTTTCCTAACAGAGTTGTTTTGGAGATTAATGAAATGATGTGTCTATATAGCGCCTAAATGGTACACGGCATAGAAAAATCCTCAACATATTTCAAGTACTGTTAATATTATTTCTGGAAACAGTTACTGCTTTTATATTAACCTGGTCTTTATTCTCAATTTCCTAATCACATTTATTTATTTATTTATTTATTTATTTATTTATTTATTTATTTTTGGTGAGGAAGATTGGCCCTGAGCTAACATCTATTGCCAATCTGCCTCTTTTTTTTTTCTCCCCACAGTCCCAGTACATAGTTGTATATCCTAGTTGTAGGTCATTTTAGTTCTCCTGTGTGGGATGCCACCACAGCATGGCCTGATGAGTGGTGTATAGGTCCGTGCCCAGGATCTGAACTGACAAACCCCTGGCTGCCAAAGCAGAGCATGCAAACTTAACCACTCAGACACAGGGCCAGCCCCTCTAATCTAATTTAAATGGTAGTTTATTTTTATCATCTTTGTTTCAGGAAACATTTGTAATGCTTACATTATAATATGATAATTGAAGAATTACTTGATAATCTTAATGTGTCTGCTTTCTTTTTATATCAAAGAAAATTGTTAAAATCTCAACATTTAATAGCACAAAATAACTAAAATAAATAATTTGTTTTAGGATGATTTAGAAGAAAAGCAAATTAAATCTGTCAAGAAACTCATGGAGTGTTATCAGAATGGATTTGTATCCTTTACATATATTGTATCTTTGTTTCATTTACACTAAAATGGGAGAATTTCTATTAGAAAATATATTAGTTTCCTACTTCATCTGTAACAAATTACCACAAACTTAGTGCCTTAAAACAACATACATTTTTTGTCTTATAATCCTGGAGGTCAGGAGTCTAAAATCAGCCTCACTGGGCTAAAGTCAAGATGTTAGCAGGGGTGGTTCCTTCTGAAGGCTCTAGGGGAGAATGCGTTTCCTTGCGTTTCTCAGCTTCTAGAGGCAGCCTGCATTCCTTGGCTCATGGCCACTTCCTTGAAGTAGCATCATTCTCTCCTCTGCTTCTGTCGGCACATGTCCTTCTCTGATCCTCTCCTTCCTCTCTCTTTCCCTTATAAGGACCTGTGATTACATTGGGTCTGTCTGGATAATCTAGGATAACTGTCTGATCTCAAGATTTTTAACTTAATCCCATCTGAAAAGCCCCTTTGCTCTATAAGGTAAAATATTCACAAGTTCTAGGGATTAACATGTGGACATCTTTGGGCAGGCCATCCTTCTGTCTACCGTGGAAAATAGCTAACATTTTGTGTTTTTTATAAAATTATATTTTTTGTTCACCAGAGAATATAAAATTGAAGAAATAGTATAGTGCAGTTAGCTCTGTGCAGGTAATGTCAGTTTCTATAGACTCAGAGAGACAGTGGGGCAATAATTAGGAGGGCCAAGTCAGTCTTGTTTCTACCAATTTACTTGAGCATTTGCACTGCTGATAAGCTTTTTAACTTCTCCACCCTTATAAAATAGGAATAACCACACCTCATGAGGTTGTTAGGAAGACTAGATAAGATAATGTACATGCACGTGCATTATAATCTGCAAAACGTTGTATAAATATAAGATATTATCCCCACTGAATATACCACCCTGATCAGAATATATGGAAACCAGTGTGTCTCAAAACTGTCTACACGTTAAGAACCACTTTGTTGTTAGGTCGTTGTTATTTTTTTAACCTTTGCATATATATGCTGTTGTGAAATGAAATAAAACTGTCATAGGAAACTCACTTTCTGTTGGTCATCTTGCCACACACAGACTAGTAACATACAATTCCAGATCTGGCAATTGTCCATAGACCACACTTTCGGTAGTGTTGATCTAAACAATTTCCGACAGTTGTCCGGCGTGGTCTGAAGATGATGTCAGTCTCTAATATTAGCTTGTTCCAGTGTTTAAAAACATCTTAGGCCTCCCATTCAGGGAAATGTGTCTTATAACTCTAACTCTTTTCTTACCTTATTTTAGCCTTGTTTGACATGGATTTGTTGGGTCAGTCAGTTACCTGAGGGCTTGTGGATATCAAGCACTATTTACTGGTAGCCAAGAAAATATAGTAGCAAGTGATTCTTTTCCTCTCTTAACCTGATACATCAACACCTCCATTATTTTTTCTTCTTTAGGTTAGAGAGTTGGTGGCAAATGGCTCTATCTCTGAATGCCTCTAGTAGGCTGTATAGAGGTTGTAAAACGTAAAGCAAAGATAAGTTAAAGAAGTATCTTGGTCACTTCTCTAGGAAGTTAACAGAGGTTTGTACTTCTAATATTCCTAGCTTGCCCATCTTTTCCTAAGAAGCGCCTAGAAAGAGACTAGAAGTGATCAGATTCAACCAAGAAGTGCGAGTCACAACTACCGTGTTCCCTTAGCTGTAAAACAAAATCTATGAAACTTGTTTAGGTACCAGTTGGGTTTTTAAAATGGGTAAAATAAAAGGTACTTTTACCTAAAGATCTAGAGAGGGCACATTTTGCTTTCATACTAGTTTTAAATGAAAATCTCAACCAATTTAAATCTTAAAAACAAGAAAATGCATCTGACTAATGTTAGTAAAGTAATTCAGAAAAGTAAGGTAGGTTTGGGTTGGCTACTACGGAGCAATGTACGTTTTGTATGTGGGTGGGTGGGGAAGAAGGATATAATTGAGCCATTAAGTTAATTTTTTTCAATGTGTTATTACTCATTGCCAGTAGTAAGTTATTGATCAATTGAATCTGTGGTGTAGTAGTTGGTAATCAAATTCTAAAGGTGTGGGGAGAGGAGAAAAAAATATTTTGAGTAAGAGATTACTGAGACAAAAATTAAATAATATTCCCCCCCAAAATATGGTTCTGTTTTCTTCTTTGGACTTCAAAATTAGTATAGTTAAAACAGTGTCAACCACATTTACGAAATAGAATGCTATAGACTTTCTTGACAGAAGTGCTATAAAGAATATGTTAATAAAAATATTAATCTTAGTTTTATTTCTTAACTAAAAATATTACAGCCCCTAAGGGATTTAGCACAGATATTTAAAATTCTGAATCTGTGTGCAGGAAAAATTGAAAACCAACCTCGTTTTATAGAATCTGCATATAATATCTTAAAATTATGTGGGTAAGTTGTTTTTTTAACTTTATTTTACATTAGGACGCAGTATTTTGTTATGTTTTATTTTGCGTTACAAAGATACCATGCAGTATGGTGTAGCAAAGTGATACAGAACTCAGAAAACTTTACTTGCTCACTTGATTCCAGCAGTTGGTGTTTCAAAGGTAGTCAATTTTATTGTAGTCTGAGATTGCTAGCCACAAGAGATTAAACTGTAAATATATTAAAATGTCTTCTCATGATAAGTTGCTCTCAAGTGAATAAGTGTGAGAAGAAACCAAGACATCATAATATTTTTAGAGAATCCTTGAGAAAACTTGTGGACAATACTTAATAGTTTCAGTCTAATTTTTTTTTCTCTCTCTTTAGAAAATTTCTCTCAAAGATATATTGGGTTCTATGTCATATTTTATTTGATTTTCCAAATTTGAATGAAGACTAAATGTCACCAGTTATTTTTGGTATATATTTTTAAAAATGTAAATTAGAGGTCAGAATTATAAAATTAATATGTGCCATCCTCTGTACTATTTTTTTCTCCTATATTTTGGGGGAAACTAGGAATCTCTTCTGCTTCCTTGCTGCCACATAGTGACTAACCAAGATATATATTAAAATATCTCTTTTTAGTTTTCAATATAATATAGTTAATTTCTAAAAGTAGAAATAAACATTTCTGACAATTTAACCTTCTAAACCTTTCTACCAATTAAACTTTTAAATAGTGTGTTTCTTTTAATATACAAATAATAATATTAATAAGACTATGTATACATAGTAGGTTTTAACTCTCCACTTTTAGATTTAGCAGCAATAATATTTAATATTTTATAATACTAACATTTAATTTTTTGACTGAAAAAATAGTCAAAAGTAATTTATTGAATACCTTTACCATGCTTTACTTTTTAATAGAGACCATGAAAAATGAAATAAATGATTGCTCTCATGCCTTCAAGGAATGTTACTGTGCTAATTGGAAATTCCTATTATATTGACGTGAGATTATGTTACATAAAACACTTTCAGATTTTGAGTGTGTGCAAGTCCTAGAACACCACATTCATAAGCATTACTTTCAACATCAGCTCCTGCAGAGCTCCAGCAAGAGCTGGTTCTCTCTGAAGGCTGTGACTGAAGCTTTCATTGGATAACAGGACAACTCTCTTGAATTAGACTCTTCACTTTCCCTCGTATTTCATAATTATTCACATTATTTAAATTTTTTCTACTTTCCTAATTTCTGCTTTCATCCTGCATTTCTCCATACCTCACCCTCACTTGATTCTCTTTTCAAGACATTCTTGGGAGATAAAAACATTGAAAATAAAATAAAACCTTTCTGTTTGGGCCTTTAAGTAGTACGTTTTTCTCATTGCATGAGAAGTATAATACTTATTTTTTTCATAACCTTTTTGGAGGAAAGCTTTTCTGATGATTTATCTTTAGGTTGTTTCCTTTGGTAGAAAAGGAAAAAGTTGAGGACAAGAAGAACTAGTTTTAGAGTTTTTTACTTTAGAGATCCAATAATGAGCTGGATAACAAGTAATAAGTTATTTGTTTCAAATGAAAAATTCTATTTGTTCATTCAGAAATGAACCTTTTCATAGCCTGCCTTTGAAATATCTTTCAATTCCAATTGACCTATATATATATACTACATCCACATTATAGTTCTAAATGCTATTTTTCAACCACTTGTTTTTTTCTTGAAAAAAACGAATTAAAAGTCCTATATATAGGATATATTATACTTTAAATAGCACAGGAAGTTCAAATTTTGAACTTATGAAATGCCAAAATAGTTTATATTTTGTATTTAAGAAATTACTTTCTCTCTCCTTTGACATTTAGAACTAATGACCCTGATTCAAGTGCTCCATCTTTTATGATTTGTAAATAAATAATTTTCAAATCACTTTGCTTATAGTAGTTGTGAAATATGATTCCAATATAGTTAATATTTGTTAACTTGAATTCCTTAGTGTCTCAAAAAGTATATCTGTTATTTTGTGGATGATAACTGATCCAGTTAATAAGGAAAAGGTCTCTGACCTTTAAGAACAAAATAGGCCATTGATCTATTAATTGGAATTTCAAAAACTTTAGAAAAAGCCCTTGAACAGCTTTTAAATTACAGATAAGCCTAGATCTGTCATTTTTGTCATATTATCCAGTATCTTCCTAATTTTAATAGAAGTACAGCTCTAATCCATTATTATTTTACCCTCAGAGAAAAAGAGCTTCTTATGGGTTTTTTTTTATTCAGTGTTACAAGATGGCTTTCTTAACTCTTGCCTTTTATGTCCATCTGTCTTCATTTTTACAAATCTATTTTATTTTCTTTTTGGTTAGTTAGTTAGAAACAAATTTGTTTTGAAAGTTGTCATTTGCCAGGGCCAAAGAATAGGATATTATCCTCATTTTATTCTTTAGAAAGGAAATTTTCCCCTACTTTGCAAATGATGCTTCAATTAAGGACTTCATTAAGTATAATTCGTACATTCTTCATTCTTATTGAAGCTTGCCATTTTTGAAAAAGAAAGCATCAGATGAAATAACCTATGCTGAAGATACTGCTAATTCAATTGCACTACTGGGTAAGTTAAGATTTCCTTAAGATAGAGGGGTGTAACATACAACAGGCCCTACTGATAAGAAAGAAATGTCTCCTTCACTAAGTTTCACTAAGAGTACTTCTCCAAATCTAGGCTCTTTACTTGTTTTCTGGTTGGAAATTAATCATAGTATGCTTGGTGATAATTTTTGTATTGTTTTCCACTCAGGTGTTTCGTGATACCAACAAGATTCTGTGTTCCTTAAGGTATAAGGACTGGCAGATACTTCTTTCCACTTATTTATCTTGATGTTAGTCAGTTCGATGAAATGTTTGTTAACGTTTTTTGTAAATGAGAAGTACGTGTCCCTTTCTTTCAGTAATTATAAAAATGCCTCCAACTTTGAACTCTAATAATTGCTAGAATCTAATTAATTGCTATAATCATTGAGAGCCAAATTGTTGATTAAATAAAATAAAAAATCCAAAATTTTAAGTAAAATCATAAAATGGTAGAACATTAAGAACTTTAGCATAACATGCATAAAGATGCAGGTGCCTATGTTTTATGTACAAAAATATCAAGAAATATCATAAACAAGCAAGCATTTGTACTTGGGTTATTGCTCAATTTTCTAGAGAAAGAAAATAATAATTTCCTAGGAAATGAGATCAGTCAAACACTAGCTTCTTTAATCAGCCCTTGAGACATGACAGCATGTTCCCAAAAGAAATCCTACATTAAACTTATTAATTTAGGTCTTTGTACAGGGGAAATAAAAGATACACAGTTGGCCCAACAAATAAAAATAAATAGTTACTGAATAGTTATGTTCCGAGAATTATACTTCATATTGAAAGATGTTAGAGACTCAACTGGAATAAGTAAAAAGCATTTTTTAATTTTTAACATAGACACTAACCCTTTTATATCTAAATAATTTTCATAGTCTTCAATTGTAGATACTTTGGGAGAAATTATTATGGCCTAGAGTGAGTGAAGGTATCAAGGAAATTAGAATAAACATGACGAGTTAGATAAGATGACTTTAAGGAGCAGGCAGGCTGGAAACTAATGGGAAACTTTAATTCTGTGCATCTCTATCATCAGTGGAAATTTACAATTGGAAGCCAACCCAAAAGAGGACATGATGGTATTAACAGATAAAAAGTGTATGTTTGGTTGATAACATTAAAAAATGCCTCTGTTGCCCTTATTATTTTTAAATGTTGCCTCCAAAAGTCTGGGCAGACATTTTTATGATAAATACACGTCCTGTTGCTTACTGTATTAGTCTGCTCTTTGCTGAATGACTGCCGGCCTATGGAACACATTGCTGTCGCACTTGATGGCGATATGAACTCTTAGCTTAAATGAGCTCCTTTGACTGATTATTGACCGCAAGTACTGCTGTTCTGTCCCTTAGTTTTTTGATTGCAGGAAACTTGAGTTTAAATTAAAATAATTGTATATAGTCAAAAGTGTTGAACAAAGGCTATTCATTATTATGAATAACTTCCAGTTTCTACTATGTACTGGTAAATTATATTACTTTTTATTCTACATGATAGATATTTCTGACTTAAGAGCAGGATTCTGGAAACACACAAAAGAAAAATTTGGTACTCTGCCCTGAGATTATAAATCGGGAAACAGTGAAAAATGATCCAAATTTACAAGAACTAAGGGTGGAGAAGCAGATGAGAAGCCTTAGAATGTCCCATAAACTTGAATGTTTGGTCAGTTTTATTGGAAAAGTTGTTCATATTGCCTAAATTTTTTCAAAACAGTGATCTTTCAACTTTAAAGGATGGGTCCAAAAAATTAAATTAAGAGAATAATCTTGAAACTGTCTTTTTTTTTTTTTTAAGTGCTGTCTTTTGCAGATTCTCCCAAAGCAAGGATGAGGCTTTCCTTTGTGCTCCCTCCTTCATCCACTTGTGTCCCTACTCACTGACCACCCCTAGAGATGAACATTATACAAGACCTAATGCAAAATACTAGTCTTCAAGGAACACCTAATTATCTCTTTCCCTCAGAGAATCCAACCAGACCTGGTTCAGCCCTGAAGCTGATACTCCTAACTTCAGTTGTCCTCAGGCACCCAGAGGGCATGGACCATTTCCAGAATCCCACAGATCATTTTGAGATTCTCTTGGGGACCGTACTTGTAGGACTTCACCAGAGCAAATGCAATCGAGTTTGAAGTATAGGCTGAAGCCAGTTCAGAAGTAGCTTAGATTTGGCTGAAAAGGAACTCTCCCTATCCTCCATCCCCACCAAGATTACTTGAACATAAAACTATTAGCTGTAGGGCAAAGACTGCCTAGAAACTCACTGCCTTCCAGTCTGTCAGCAAATCGAAGAGCAGAGCTCGCTTGGAACTTCTCTAAGCAAAGGATGCATTATTAGAAGCAACAATTACTAGCTCTCTGTTTAGGGAGGAAAATGCTAACCCATATCTTGCCAAAATAATAACAGTAACTACTATATGCCAGACACTGTTCTCAGCCCTTTTCTCATATTAACTCATTTAATCTTCACAGCAATCTTTAATGTAGTAACTATTGTTATACCCATTTTATAGATGAGAAAACTAAGACACAAGTTCACACAGGTGGTAAGTGGCAGAGCCAGGATTTAATCTTAGACAGTCTAGTTCCAGCATTTGTGCTATTAATCACCATTCGTTTCTTCCTGGAAAGGAGGGGCTGAGCTGATTGAGGGGCCAAACATTATAAGGATAGATCCAAGGTGTTTCATGCGTGAGTGTGTGTGTGTGTGTGTGTGTATAAAATTACATGATCCAATTTGAATCTCTGATAAGGATATTTTTAATAATCGTATTACTAACACTTTATGCTTAAATTTTCAAATAAACTTATGACAATGTTATTAAATAACTTTCATTTATTTTTCTGGCAGGTGACTTAATGAAAATACCAAGTTCTGAATTGAGGATACAAATCTGTAAGTGTATTGTGGACTTTTATCATGCAGAACCACCAAAGAAGCATATTACAGGTGAAGGTTGCCATGGTCTTTCAGAAATAACTTATGTCTTTATAAAATAGACTATTCTGTCTTATTTCTCTTTGAACTTAGAAAGACACGATGGGATCATAAATGTGACACATCAAAAACAAAGCTTTTTTTTGTAGCCAGAGCTCTTCAGTCTTTTTAAACAAAAAATTTTATATGTATTTTTTCAACTTTTTATTTACATATTTTTATTCTGATGCTAAATATTTATGACACAAATTTTAGTTGTACCCAAGTTAATTATAATTATTACTATTAGCTAATGTTATCTAATATTGTTGATAATATTATTTATTATTTTTCTAACATTTTATAATTATTCATATCTGTCCCACCAAATTAGATGTTAAATTCCTAATGCTAATAACATTTTCCATCATGTTTGGGAGAAAAGTTCTGCATATCACAGCTAAGGGGTCTTAATATGTAATGGTGAATCATGCTGAAATGGGTGCTATCAACACAGAGCACTGGCACTATGGAGGATATAATGTTATTTAGGACGTACTTTCTACCTTCATACTTTCTGTAAGTTATAATCAATCTAAGAAAAGAGAGAAGATATAAATAATACTTTTCAAAGTTGTATTTTCCTTAAGATAGGTGGAAATAAGACTGTAGTAGAAAAGAAAGATTACTTATGACTAGGGAAAAATAGGAAGATATCTAAAGTAAAGTAAAGAAATGAGTAAAGAGATTACTGAATGTCAAATTTGAGCTATTGAGGAGATAGACAGGTGGAATAATATTGTATACTAAAAGCAGAGACCAGAAATACAGGTTTGGAATTCATCCAAATAGAGATGAAAAGTGAAGCCATCAGAATGGTCCAGTTTGCCGGAAGATCAAGCATATAAACAGCAAGACACCAAGAATGGCAACATGAAGAGTAGCCATATTGAGATCTTGAAAGAAATGATCCAAAGAAATTGGCAGTGAACAGAGGCTCAAAGAGGAGGAAGAAAACCTAAAGACTGCCATGTCAGTGTGCCAGTGAACGAAATGTTTGATGAGGGAAGAAGTGCTCTCAGTGTCAAATACTGTAGAGGATTCTATAATTGAGAAATGAAAAGGCTAAGTTAATGTGGTATCCAAAAAATATAATTAATGTTTGGCAAATCTGTTGCCTGAAAGTGGTCAGGGCAGATAGAGAACTAAAGAATGAGAGGATTGTGAGAGGAGAGGCTGTGGGAGTGAGGGAGTAAAGGCAGTGAATGCAGACATGTTTTAAGATCAGATGGTGAAGAAAAAGAAGGAAAATGTAGCACAGCTCAACTGGTAGCAAAAATCAAAGAAAGATATTTAGATTTTGTTGTTGTTTATTTGTTTTTAGGGTAGGGGAACATGAAGTTTGTAGGCAGAGGAAGAAGAAGCTGCTAGGTGAAAAATGGGAGGGTGAAATTCCCAAAGAAAACATGAGAGGATGGAATTAAGAGCACAAGCTTAGGGTTAAGCTTGGAAAGATACAGGCACCCTTCTTTAAGATAGACAGGGAGACAGTGGTGT
Organism: Equus quagga; assembly: GCF_021613505.1. NCBI lineage: Eukaryota > Metazoa > Chordata > Mammalia > Perissodactyla > Equidae > Equus > Equus quagga. Next base: position 59,175,080 of record NC_060274.1, read on the forward strand.
AGAGATAGAGAAGTTCAGATGCAGAGAAGTGAGGTTCACCTTAATTTAATCAGGCTCTGGAAATTAAGAACCTTAGGCAATGCTCTCACTAACTGTCACAGTTGCTTTCAAATGATGGGCGTGGCTGGGCATGTGGGACCATAGCTGAAAAGTCTTCAGTAGAGCAATTGTAAGAGACATAGCCCTAAAGACAGGAATCAACACAATTTTGTCACTGTGCGAACATCATTGAGTGCTCTTACACAAACCTCGACGGTATAGCCTACTACACCCTAGGCTTTATGGTACTAATCTTATGGGACCACTGTCATATATACAGTCTTTCATTGCTCAAAACGTTATGCCACACATGACTGTATTTGAGGCAGAAACCTTATAACCTGCAAAGTCTAAAATGCTTACTACCTGGCCCTATGTACAAAAAGTTTGCCTATCCCTGTGCTATACCATTTTAAAATGCCATACACTTTTTTAAAGTTTTTGTTGTTGCTGATGCTTAATGATAAATTACTCATTCCTTTGTCTTAACATAGACAGTACACATGATTACTATGTGAAATAGCTGTACATATTTGTTAAATGATTGTTGTTAGGTTACCAGCAAGCTAGTTCATCATATAAGATTCAAATGGCTGAAGTCGGAGGATTGGCAAAAACAATGGTCCTGTCATTGGCCTTGCTGGAAAATCAACTTGTTGAGAAACTTTGGGTGCTTAAAGTTCTGCAACATCTCTCAACTTCTGGTTTGTATAGTATTAAATTTGAACTTGTCAGTTTCAGTTATTTTTGTTTCTATCTAGCAATGTCAAGACTGTACAACATAATTTAAAATTTTTTTTCAGAAGTTAATTGTACTTTAATGATGGAAGCACAAGCAGCCAGTGGAATCTGTGTTCACCTCAATGACCCAGATCCCTCTGGACAGCTTCTATTTCGTTCATCAGAAATACTTTGGAACTTATTGGAAAAAACTTCAAAAGAAGAAATCATACAGCAGCTTAGTAATTTGGAATGTTTGCTGTAAGTACATGTGGTTATATAGGAATATTTTTTAACCTTAAAATGATAGGCAGTGGCATAACTAACATCTTTGTTTGAATTTGTGTTCCTTTAGGCTTTTGGTGATGTAATGCCTATGTTTCAGGATATCTTTTTTGTGCCATGGTATAAAGGCATCTGCACAATTACAAGCCATTTTTTTCTTTCTTTTTTTTTTTTGAGGAAGATTAGCCCTGAGCTAACTACTGCCAATCCTCCTCTTTTTGCTGAGGGAGACTGGCCCTGAGCTAACCCCCATGCCCATCTTCCTCTACTTTATATATGGGATGCCTACCACAGCATGGCGTGCCAAGTGGTGCCGTGTCCGGACCCGGGATCCGAACCGGCGAACCCCAGGCTGCTAAGAAGCAGAACGTGCACACTTAACTGCTGCACCACTGGGCTGGCCCCCAAGCCATTTTTTTCTGTGTGGAAGGTTTTTTAAAGTAGCTAGTTAACAAAACTAAATTATGTCTTTGAATATATATAAAGTTCGACATTTAAAAGAACTATTTCATTTGTTCATTCAGTTCATTCTCAAAAAATCCATTTTTGGAAATTTACTGTCTTCCAGATACCACAGTAAGCATCAGCAATAAAATATGAGTGAGCCTTTAAGTTACTTATTCATTTATTCATCAAATAATTATTGTCTTCTCTGTGCCAAGTTCAGTACTAGGCCATAGAATACAAGTGAAAACAATGGAGACATGATCTCTGCTTTCATGGAATTTGCGTTGTTAGGAGAGATGGACAAGTAAATAGGCAACTAAAAGAGAGCATATTAAATGTTATGAAAGAGATTATCACAAGGTGCATTGTGTTCTCCAGAAGAGAGGCAATCAGAACATTTCCATTTGCACGTGACTGAACATCCAACCCAACTGATTTAAACCGTCAAGGAAATTCATGGGCTCGTGTAACCAGAATGTACGGCTGTTTTCAAGGCTCAGTAACTATCAGGACTTGGGCTCTCTTCATCTCTCTGCACTGTCTTCCACTGTGTTGTCTTTATTCACAAGCTCTACATAGTGAGACCTAAGAAGTCTAGGTTCACATCATCACAATCCCAAATCAAGCAGAAAAGACTTGCTGTTCTGAAAGCTCAAAGAAAATTCTCCGAATTGAGTTTCTGATGGCCCTAAGTGGTCTGGTGTTGGCTATATGCCCATTCCAGAGTGAAATACTAATGGTAGAGAGAAGGGATACTCTGACTGGCTAAAAGGAAGTTGAAGGTAGCTTCACAAGACCAAAAGTGGGGAAAGAGTGAGTGCCTAAATAAAAATAAGGGTACTGTTCTTCTTTTTTTTTTTGAGGAAGATCTGCCCTGACCTAACATCTGCTGCCAATCCTCCTCTTTTTGCTGAGGAGCACTGTCCCTGAGCTAACATCCGTGCCCATCTTCCTCTACTTTAGATGTGGGACGCCTGCCACTGCGTGGCTTGCCAAACGGTGCCATGTCTGCACCCGGGATCCAAACCGGCGAACCTGGGGCTGCCAAACCGGAACATGCACACTTAACCGCTGTGCCACTGGGCTGGCCCCCGGTACTGTTATTCTAAGAAGGGCAAGTTGGTCCTAGGAGGCAAAGCAACAAATGCCCGTTGTCCAGAGAACCTGACCCAGACTTGGAGAGTTAAAATGCTTCCTAAGGAACCCTGTCTGGTGTCTGAATGATAAATCCAAATTGGCAACACAGAAGAGTTTTACATGGAGAGAGATCCTAGACAGAGGAACAGAAATGAACATAGAATTGAGCAAAATCAAAAAACTGAAAGAAATTCAATATGGTAAGAGCAGGAAGTACAGGGTAGAGTAGTGAGAGATGAAGCTAACCATGTTTGCAGGGACCATAACATGAAAGGCCTGTTAAGCCTTTCTAAGGAGATATATTCTTATCTGGTACACAGTGAATTAGAGCACATTTGGAAATGTAGAAAAGATTAGAAATACTTTGAAATGAATAGTATAATATAAAAAGGGAGATTTTGTTGATAGGCAAAAGTAGTATTTCCATAGAAATGTAGTTTTAAAGATATGATTTTACTTTCTAGGACTTTGAAGGAAGTATTTAAAAATCTGTTTATGAGAAGTTTTAGTCATTATGATCGTCAGCTTAGAAACGACATATTAGTGATCACTACAATTATAGCTCAAAATCCTGGAGCACCAATGATTGTAAGTATGAATCAAATTGTATTCTTTTTAATTGTGGAAGTGTTGCGTGTTGGGGAAGGGAGTCTTACACTATCTTATAACATTTATGTACTTGTAATGTCGTGATTGTCACCAGTATACTTACACTCTGCCAAGTCTTCTTTGCATCCTTTTGTAAACTTGAGATCCTCTTTATTTTTTAATCTACTTATATATTTACCATTTATGATGTGTTTCTTTCCTTCCTGGTGATATGAGTCCAACTAAGATATCCCTGTCAGGAATGCATTCCCTCATGCTGAAATGTTTGCAATTCTGGTCATTCTTCGGGGCTTTTCACGTTAAGTAGGAATGATTTTGTTATCTCTTGGCCAAACCTTTGACATAATGAGAGTGGTTGGGATCAGAGTGCAGAGCAGGGGTGTTTAAGAAGAAAAGCTGTTGAAAATATTTGTATTTTCCTCCCTTATTTTGTCACTTGAAAGTATAGATAATGAATTACGTAAGTAACTTGTGGTCTTGATACATTTGGGGTTCTTACCAAATTTTAAACAGCATCCTGTAAAATATTTATAGAATAATGTAAAATATTTCTTAGAACCTACAGAAGTAAGTTTAGTATTAAATAAATTACAAGTTAATCTGGCTGTATGCTTTTATTTCTTGCTTTCATCCCTTCCTATTGTTATTATTCAATGACAAGGGGAATCTGATAAGATACTTAAATATTAGGTAAATATGGGCATCTGTAACTTAATTTCCATCTACTTAATTCATCCTTTTGTTTTGTGTATCTATATTAGGAATCTGGCTTTACCAGGGATTTGATACTATTTGCAACCTTTAATGAAGGTAAAAACCATGAAACTTTCAACCTATGGTTATCTCGATGAGGCTTATACATCATTTTAGCTTTTATTTTATGCTTTCTTTTATTTCCCCTCACAGTTAAAAGTCAAAATCCTTTGGTCAAAGGTCTTAAACTTTCTAATTGCTATGAAGATTTTGAGTTGAAGAAATTGCTATTCAATATAATCGTGATCTTAAGTAAAGATTTACCTACTGTACAGGTAAAGAGTAATCAAAACAAAAATTAAAATTGTCTTACTTTGTAGAATAACTTTTTTTAAGTCATGACTGAAAATCTTTCGTCGACCCATATGTCTACCATAGAAAGTAGCAAGCTCTTATTGGCCAGAATTTCACCTTTTCAAAATATTCTTTGCTTATCTGTTAATAAACAGTGAACTTACCTAAATTTAAACCACATAAACCAAAGAAAAGCAGGAGAACCTTAGGGATGTATTTATGTATTTAGATCTCCTAAATAATAGAACGTAAAATGCAGGAAGATCCAGATAGGCTCATCCAGCCCGCTAGTCTGTCTCTGGCCACAGTCACAAGGGATGAGTTAATGCTGGAGAAAGCTGCTCACCTCTGTGCTGCCAGTTTCAAGCCCTTAGGAACCTACTTTTTTTCCACACAAACCTATTTACATTTTTTTGTTATTATCCATGAATTGTTATTAATACTTTATATCCTGCATAACAACATGATGTAATTTGAAGAAGAGTGGAAGTGAATTTCATTTCTGTCTTATCACCTACTAGCTATGTGGCCTTGGCAAAATCACCTAAGCTTTCTGAGGCTCAGTTCCTCCTCTGTAAGAGGAAAGTTATAATACTTCTGCCCTGCTCCCAGGGCTATTGTGAGATTGAGAGGAAGGCTTTATAAACTATAAAGCGATAGAAAACAATCTATGAACAATTCCATTAGTTTAGTTATTTGCTGCATTAAGGGAAATTTCATTTTAGTCCTAAAACTCTTTCAAGCTCCAAGGGGTTTCCTTGGAACAGAAGTGGGAAGTCATTCTATCCACGTCGTTAATGATAACATAAGGGTGGTATAGTATAGTGATTAAGGCTTTGGTCAGGTGGAATCCAGTGCTGTCACCTTCTAGCTATGTGATCTTGAATAGACTGTTTAGTTTCTCTAAATCTCAGGTATCTCAGCTTCAAAATGGCGATAACATCTACCTCGTGGAATTGTTATGAGGCTTAAAAGAGCTCGGAATTTTCTTGGTACTGCTACTTTGAGGAATATATATACGAAAAATGCTCAGAAAAAGAAAAATTGTCTTTACAGTTATAACCTTTTTCTATCAAAAATACATATTCTATAGAACCTACATGTATTCTCTGAAATACCAAATAGAAAATCCTTCAGTAAAATATAGTTTATTACTACAGTGGAGTATTATATAACTATTAAAATTATTGCTATAAAGACAAATAAAATTTACACTATAGTTTATAAACCAACTTTAGTTTGACAACAGAGTCAAATGGCACAAAGACTATGGTGAGCTTTTTAAAGCACTATGTGAGCAGTGGAGTCAACTAATTTTTTTTACGTTATATTTTTGTGGGCCAGTAATAGTAGTAGTGAATATGTGTACTCTTATTTGCAGTTCACAGAGTATTTCAAAAACCTTGTCCACTTAATCCTTATAGCAATGCTAGAACTAGTTGTTATTCTTATTCCTGTTTTCTCACTTCTAAATCTTGTGTTCTTTCCATAGGGACTAGTACAAAATTTAGAAAAATTCATAGATGTTATTGTGAAAAAGTCTTTATAGAAGAATGCCAAATGTAGAGAAAATTGAATAGACTATAGCGTATGATTTGTTACTATCTTCTGAACCATAAATACCTGTACATATCAATCAGAATCAGCTATAATATTAATTGTCAAATTATAATAGCTATGCATTTTTGTTTTATTTTTTCTCAAATCATTGATTCAATAAAATTTTAAAATTCTAGGCGTGTAATTAAATATGGCTTGTGACCTGACTGACATTCATTGGATAGAATATTTGTATAAGTTCTGTTGTGCATCCTTAAAACTTAGCCATAGTCATTACTTCACACAAAATTGATTTTTTATAGTATACAATTGAGTCTGTGAAATGTTTCCTTTAAAAAAAAGAGGGAAGAGAGATATGCCAGCAGTTTATTTGCCCCAAATGTTCTACTCTTGTCGTTTTTTTCCTAGGCAAGAACTAAAACAGCATAACAAAAAATAATAATACTTATTTTATATTATTGTCCGCTAGAGAGTACATATCCTAGAAAAGGGGATCATAGCTAACTGTTGTTATTGAGTTTGGTTTTTCTGTTTTATTTTGGGTTGTTTTTTTTGGGGGGGGTATTTAACATAGGTTGGGACCTTTAGGAAGGAAATATTTTGACAGGATCAATAAAACATCAAATTGGAAATCTTAATAATTTTCTTAGATTAAATAAAATTATTTTAATTATGTTTCTAACAGTGTACTTTTTTCCCTTTCCCATAGCTATTAATTGATGGCAAAGTTCTTTTGGCTTTGTTTACTTATGTTAAAAAGCCTGAGAAACACAAAATAATTGAATGGTCTGCAGCACAATATGAAGAATTGCAATTGCATGCAATTGCCACTTTGTCATCACTGGCTCCTTTATTAATAGAAGAGTATATGCTATACCAGGGAAATGCCCGAGTCCTTGCATTTCTAGAATGGTGTGAGAGCGAAGGTGAGTGGTCCTTCAAGATTCCTGTCAAAACTCTAGCCTACATATTTCAACTGAACTCTCAATATATGTATAGAAAAAGAAATTAATTAAGCAAAGAGAAATAAAAATATAGATCTGGCTTCCTGTGATTTTAATGTATTTATATGTTTTTAAAAGAAACTTGAGATTTCATTTAAAGTCAGACATTAGTAAATGTCATAACTATAGTTGATGCAAACCACTCAGTAAAAGAAATCATTCATGTAGTCTGATTTAAATTTTTGTATTATTAGACGTATCCAACAATTATACTAAGTCCTAGCAATATTTTAATTAATCATTTAACAAATATTTTTTGAATGCCGACCAGGAACTGGATATTGTTTTAGTTGCTAAAGATACATTTATGTTCAAAATTAAATAAAATTTCTACCTTCATGGAGCTTAAAATCTAGATCTCTAGCCAGAATTAATGACTCCACATGTAGTCTACCAAATTAGCTGAGCCTCACTTTGCACAAAGATTTTATTTCAATTCTCATAATTCTTAGAAAGCAAATGAGAAGTACTGCATTCTTTTCTAGCAGTAATCTTACTCTTGAAACAGTTTTGCATAGCGTATTTTCATTAGATCGAGAATATCATTCATTTATCCACGAGGGAGGAAAAAATTGTAAGCTTTTTTTTTATTCTCTAGTTTCTAATATGCTGAGTTACTAAATTTAGTCTTGTTAAATTACTGTGCATTAAATAAAATAATTCTTCTGTGTCCTTTATATTATTTATGTTTACAGAAGACTATGAGGCAAAACAGGAAATGCTGCCTAACGAGAGGAAGACTGATAGCTAACAGTTATTGAGTACCTACTATGTGGTAGGCCTAAACACCTTACAAGTATTAACTCATTTAGTGCTCATAACAAATCTAGGAGATATAGGTACTATCATTATCTCTGTTGGTCAGATAGGTAGAACTCAGTCGGAGAAGTTAAATAACTTATTCCTGGCCATACAGTTAAGTGGCAGAGCCAGGATTTAATGCAAGCAGTGTAGCTCCAGAACCCACCTTTGTAACCTATACATAATAGAACAGTGTTTTGACCTTTTTTTTCTTAAGCTTTAAACATAAAGCTACTTCTAAAAGAACCTTTTAAAGAATGCATATCGTAAAGAACAAAGGAGGACTTGCCTTGCTGTTTATCAAGACCTATCATAAAGCAATGGTAATCAAAATTGTATGGTACTAAACCAGGAATAGACGAATGGAATGGAATATGTGGGAAGTTGGCATTATCAGAGATGATACTGCCAATCAACGAGAGAAAGATGGTGCTGGGGCAGTTGGACTTTCATGTGAGAAAATAAAAATTAGATTCTTTCACCTTGTTAAAAATAACTGCAAAATGAATTAAAGCCCTAAATATGAAAAGTTAAACTGTAAAAATCTTAGAAGAAAACATGGGAAAATATGGTTATGATAACAGAGTAGGAAAAGATTTTTAAAGACCAGAAGAGCTTAAACCATACAGGAGAAAATTAATGCATTTAAGTAGTGTAAAACTTAGAAATGTCTGTAAAACAAAATCTGAATAAAATAATCTACAGACTGAGAGAAGACATTTACTATCCCTATAACTGAGAAAGGATTAGAATTCAGGTTCATAAAGAATTCCTACATATCAAAAAAGAAATAACTCAGTAAAGAAATAGACAAAGAATAAGGACTGCCAAGTCACAAAATTTGAGAGACAGTCTTTTAATGCACATTAAGATAACAATGAACTACCACTTCGCATTTAACAGATTGGGAAAATTTATTCGTCTTATACATTGTAGCCATGTAACCACTTTGGGAAACAATTTGGCAACTTTAGTAAAATTCAATGTGAGTATCCCCCATATGATTCTGGTGTCGCATAACAAAACTCTTCTCTGTGGGAATAAGAGGACTGGCGTCAGAATGTTTATTGTAGCAATTTGTACTAGTGAATGGACCAGCTGTGACTTGTTTATAAAATGAATACTGAAAGCAATTAAAATGAATGATCTAGATCTACTTGTGACAATGAATAATTTTTAAAACATAATGTTGAGTAACAGAAGCAAGTTACAAAAGATACATATATATTTGAGTAAAATTTTAAAGCACACATTTTTATTCTGGGAATAGAAGAAGGAGGGGGAAGGGATAACATTTATTTTTAAAAAAACTAAAGCAAGTGACAAAATTTTAATATCTGTTTAAACTCATATATATAAATATATGATGTCTGATATATTTTGTTTTCATTTGAAATGTTTTATGTTTTAAATTTCTTGATGTAAATTAAATTATTAATATTTCTCTGCAGAGGCCTTCTTTAGTCATGGGAACAGTTTTCATGGCACAGGTGGCCGTGGCAACAAGTTTGCCCAGATGCGTTACAGCTTGAGACTCTTGAGAGCCATGGTCTACCTTGAAGATGAGACTATAAACGAGGATCTGTGTGAAAAGGGGACGATCCAGCAACTGACGGGTAAGACACAACATGTTTGTATGCTGATGAAAGTAGAATATTTATAAATTACAGATTTTGTTTGAAATGTTTTTTTACTAATTTATTTTGTCTTTATAGCTGAGAAACTCCTAAAATTTCCTTGATTTTTGTTTCATATTGTTGCTATAAATCAGTTTGTCTTTACTGAAACATTGTGATAACTTATCCTTTAACTATTTGTTTACTCAATTCAGATACCATTTCATTTAGGATTATCTTTCCCTTTTTTTTAATGGGCTATTGTCATGTTTCATTCTTCTAGTAATATGTTATCACTTTTTGGCCAGACCTTTTGGAGTCATTTTAAAAGAGTGAATCTGACAGAGCAGAACACTGGTATGCTGGTATATACAGAAATGCACACAGGAGATTCTTTTCTGATATGAAATATCAGGATATCCTTGATTTTCAACTTAGAATTGACTATGCTAAATCACCTTATCCCCCAAAACACATGCATGTGAGTTCAGTGTAAAATTCAGAATCCTTAAACAAAAGCCTTTTACCTTTTGTTAATTAAAAAATAAATAGTCCTCTGGTCCTAACCTTTCCTGACTTTGAAAAGTAAGAGCTATTTTAGTTACAGTCATATTCAGTGATTGCCTCATGAGTAAGTGATATAATTTGCTGTGTGTCAATTAATTACAAATGCCTACTCAAAAACTCTTTTATCTGTTAAGTTAAGGTGCCTCCTGCTCCATCTTTAGTGGAGTGGAATGGTGCCTTCTAATACTAATACTAGTAAGAAAATAAGGATATTGAAAACGGGCTAGACAAAAACATTCACTTTCTTGATGAGTCTACTTAGGATGACCATACCTGAAAGTAGATTTTTTCATTTCCATGCACATTTCATTGTACAGAATTCAGTCTTAAGGCCCTAGCCTAACCGAATGGAGTCTAGGAAACACAATTCTCCATATGTCCAGGAAGAAGTCTTAGTCTTACCTTGGAGGATAAGTGGGGTAGGGAAAAGGGAAAACAAATAGCAAGGGTTCTTCTCTTCTTAAGATCTTTCCCTTTAATTTGAAAAGCACTGATTTTTATCATGTGAGTTCTTGGAGGCAGGGAGCTTCTCTTACTGAATCTAATGGAGGGTTCTGTAATAGTAATGTGCTCAACAAATAGTAATTGCATTGTAAATGTAAATGTTTATACACCTTTTCCATAGGCACTGGGATCACAAACATGTACAGAGCAGAGAACAAAAGAAAAGATGAATATCATAGAAAGATAGCGTGTGTTACCCGGCACCATCAGTAAGGCACCTAATGAGTAATACAGAGAGTAAATACCACAGAAACTAAGAGGTTTGGGTAGTTTTCAAGGCTGGGAATCTTAACAGGAACTTTTATTGAGTTGGGGTGTGAGGTAAGGTTAGTTTCAAGAGGAAAAAAAAAGAGATGGTCTTTCAAGCAAGGGGACATCATGAGCAGAGACATGGTGCTAAAATATGCGTGATGATGTGTTCAGAGTTAGCTTAAGTACACTTAGAGTTTTATGAAGACAAGTAATATAAGATAAGGTTAATTGTCTAGTCAGGGGCCAAGCTAGAAAGAGTTTTGAAAGGTAGATAATAGAGTTTGAACTTTATCCTCTTTAGGCATGAGGAGCCATTGGTGGTTTTGATCAGGAAAATTATATGTATAATACTGTTTTAGGAAGAGGAATCTGGAAGAAATATATCAGATGATTTAGAACGGAACAAGGAAAAGGTAAAAGCAGATAGTTGAAGGACACTGAAATATGAAGAAAATAATTCAGTATTAACATAGCGTGTTACAGAGAACAGACAAGGTAACATTCCTGCACCCAGATGGGAAGAAGAATGAGATAATCTAGAAAGGAGAAGCAGACCTGTGGACTGGATTCCTGGAAGATGCTCCTGATAAAGGAGCATAGGCCCCTCTTCCCTGGCCTGTCTGTGCACTAGGCCTCTAGCATGCTCAACTAGCCCCCTAGGGTCTGATCCCCCACCTGTAATTCATCCCAGCAGGACCAAGAAACGTCCCCTCAGGGCCAGCAATGGAGATGGGCTGTGATTCCCATGGCCCTCTTACTTTGAAACATGGCTCCACACCTTTCTGCTAATGCCAGTGACCCCTTTAACAGAGAAAAAATGACTTTTGTTCCTCATTTAAAGCTTAAAGGAAAATTCCTCTCTGAGGTAAAATTTCATTATGAATGTCATTCCTTCAGTGTAAGTGGCTGTTTTAAAGTCTTTTCTAATTTTGATTTGAAGCAAGGGAGAGATTTTAAAGAACTTGGGAATACTGCTACCAAAAGTTGTTGAAGATGCCTTCATGGAGACCTTAGGAGAGGATGCAGAAAGAAGTGACAGGAATAGAACACGTACAGAGATCTTCTACCTTTGCTTGAAATTGATGCTGTTAACCATGAGGAGAAGAGATGAGGCAAGCTATGATCAGGGATTTTGGTCATATGTTTGCAAAGGCACTCATCTCTGCCTTATGTAACTCTGTATATTTTTAGACAGTTTTGTTTTCTGGGCAAATTATCAGGTTCTTAGGGCATCTTTTAATGACACTCCATTAATTCTGTACTAGAAATTCTGTATAGATGGGGCTCCTGATTGTATTGAGAGCCCAAAGAATCCATTTATCTTCTTCTGTCTACAGCTTCGAAGTAACTATGCAATGAAAATAGCCCTTTTTAAAATTGTTTCTCTAGCTGAAATTTTATAGGAAGGAATTTCAAAAGAGTAGTTTATCAAAATAAAAATACAGTGTCCAATAACTTTATATTCTTTAAATTTTTTCATACAAGGAATCTTTAAAAATATAATCAAGTCTAATGACAAGGAAGAGGCCATTGTTTTGGAAATTCAATCTGATATATTACTTATATTATCTGGTCTTTGTGAAGATCATGTTCCCAGGAAGGTATGTATGCCTGTGAATCAAACTTTTGCTCAGATGTCCCAATCACCTAACACTATGAACTTTTTCTTAGTAAGTATCCATAAATGTCGGTGTTTTTTAATCTTGTGAAGATTTAATTTAATATTCTTTTTTTATAATTAGAGTATAATTATATACAGTAAAGTGTATACATCTTAAGTACGTAGTTCAGTAGGTTTTGATGAACATATATACCCATTTAACCAATACCTCAATTAAAATATAGAATATTGTTATCTCTCTATAAAATTCTCCCATGCCCTTTAGCAGCCATGCCCCCACTTGCCTCTAGGCAACCACTGCCTGATTTATATCCCCATAAGTTAGTTTGCCAATTCTTTAACTTTATATGAATGGAGTCACATAGTATTTACTCTCTCATATCTGGTTTCTGTCATACAGAATTATATTTCTGAAATATATGTATATTGTTACATGTATCAGTAGTTCATTCCTTTTTATTGCTGAATAGTATTTCATTGTATGAATATCCCAGAATTTGTTTCTCCATTCCCCTATGATAAACACTTAAGTTGTTTACATTTGGGACTATTATGTATAAAGCTTCAATGAACATTCTTGTAATAGTCTTTTTGTGGACATAGTGCTTTTGTTTCTCTTGAATAAATACCTAGGAGTGCAAGTGATGGGTCATAAAGTAGGTGTACACTTTGAAGAAGCTGGCAAACAATTTTCCAAAGTGGGCTGTACCATTATAAATGCTGTTTGGGGTTTGAATTAGGTTCATATCTAAAACTAAACGTTAGAAGAGGAGCTTAATTCCCTTTGATCTTTTTAAATTCTATAGCAAACTCTGACTCTCAGAAAATGATAACTTAAATAGCAAGAGACAAAATTAGAAAGAAAAAAATAAAAAATTATGAACGTTTCAACAGAGGGATTTTAGGGAGAGGCAACAAGAACAGTAAATGCATACTTAGCTCCAAGCTTTGATGCAGCTTCTCCTTATATTCTGCCAACCTGTGCCTGTGCTCTTCTGGAAAAATACTCATAGCCTTGCTTTCTGGGAACCAGAACTGAACAACAAGGCAATGAGAAAGGTAATTGGTAAGGGACAAACATTAACTGGTAATAACGTCATATAAACGATTAAAGGTTTCATCTACATTTATATATTTATTTCTCCTTGGGAGCATTAGAAAATCTTCCATGGTAGAATTTTAGCTGCTTAAATTAGTTGTTGCTAGCTGGTATTCATCTGACGTGATGTTAGACTATACTCATTATAACAGGGAAGAAAATCATGGGACAAGTCTTATAGTTTATTTTTTTAAAAGATAAATAAAGGGAAAATATATATAAAAGGACATGAAGCTGGCATATTGATTGATGACCTCTCTTAAAATGATTAGCTTTACAATAATTTGTCTTAAATTCCTAAGAACAAGTGACTACAAATTTGAAAAAAAATTGTATTAAAAGTACTATTTTCCTAACAATGTTGTTGTATTTTTCTGGTAGAAAAAGTTCAGGGAACAGGATGAAATGAAAAAGGAAGTGATTATTTATTTTAATAAATAATTTTAAATAAATCTTTTAGGAAATTTTTGGAACTGAAGGAGTGGATATAATTCTTCATGTAATGAAAACAGACCCCAAGAAGTTACAGAGTGGATTAGGCTATAATGTACTTCTTTTTAGTACATTGGACAGCATTTGGTGAGTGTTACTCTACCCAAGTTAGATAGAATCACACTACAAGAAAATTACCTCTCTGTCAATTTTCTTCCCTCAAAACCGCACCAGAAAGATAACTCTCTCAATGCCTTTTTCTTTTCAGTAGTCCAGAAATGACATTTACCAGTCTCCTTTGGAAAGTAGTCTTGTCCATCACTCAAATATACAACCATTCTTGTATCTAAACTTAAGTCCTTGTTTTTTCGACTTGAACCCATTCCATTTTGGCCTGGTCTGGGAAAACACAAGCATCTACCATTACTCATACAGTATTCTTCATATAATTGAAGACTGTTGAATTCCTCATTCGTCTTCTCTTCAAGGAGTTGAAGACCAGTTGATTACGTGTTTCCTAATCAATATTGTTTCCCAAACTTTTTAGCCTTTCTAAGGGTAAAAAACATGCCTTTCTGAACATTAATTTATGAAATTTTGTCTTGGAGAAAATTATTTGAGTTTAATATATCATTAACCCTTGACACATTTCTTTTGTTCTATTTGGGTAGAATTCATGAGAGCCATACTGGAACACATTTATAAGAAAACTCTGATGATTATAGACCAAATGGACCTAACAGACATATAAGAACATTCCAACCAATAGCAGAAGGATACATGTTGTGTTCAAGTGCTGTGATAATGTGGTTTATAATAAGAAATATATATTTAGTCCATTCCTATTACAGAGCTCCTAAAATTCTTGGAATTTCCTAATAAGTAAGAGCAATGGGAATAGCTATAATATTTTATCTTTTATTCTCACTTCCTATAATAGCTCCAGAACAATAAAGATGAAAGTAGTGTCTTTGTTATCCATAAGAAGCCTCTTTCAAGCACATTTGAGTTTATGTTAATGAGGTGATTTTTGGAAAGTCCCTAGATAACCACAGGATGGGGGGCAGGTTGCCAGGGGAACCAACCATATGATGGATTAGAGAGTTGGAAATTTCACCCCCACCCTCAACCTCTGGGGTGAGGGGAAGAGAGGCTGGAGATGGAGTTTAATCACCAATGGCCAATGATTTAATCAGTCATCCTTACATAATGAAGCCTCTTTAAAAATTCTAAACTAGGAGATCAAGAGAGCTTCCAGGTTGGAGAATACATGGAGGTGCTGAGAGAGGGCATGGTTTTATGCCCCTTCCCTGTCTTGTGCATCTCCTCCATGTGGCTGTTCTCAAGCTGTATGCTTTTTACAATAAACCAGTAATCTAGTAAATAAACTGGTTTCCTGAGTTCTGTGAGCCACACTAACAAATTTTCCATCCTGAGGAGGGGTGGAATCTCTGATTTATAGCTATTTGATCAGAAGCACAGGTGACAACCTGGACTGGAGTCTAAGGTAGGAGGAGGGAAGCAGTGCATTCTTATGAGACTGAGCCCTTAACCTGTGAGATCCAATGCTAACTCCAGGTAGATAGTGTGAGAATTGAATTGAATTGAATTGTAGGACACCCATTTGGTGTCCACAGAGAACTGGAGAATTGGTTGGTGTGGGGAATACTAGACATTTGGTGGTACAAGTGAAGTGTTGAGAGTAGAGTATTGAGAGGAAATACAGAGTTTTTTTTACAATCACTCATGGAACATTTTCTAGGATAGATCACATTCAGTGTCGCAACTTTAACAAATTTAAGAAGATGGAAGTCATTCCAGAAATCTTTTCTGACCACAATGGAATAAAACTAGAAATCAATAACAAAAGAAAATCAGGAAAACTCACAAATCCATGGAAATTAAACAATACACTCTTGAACAACCAATGGGTCAAAGACACAAACAAAAGGGAAATTAGAAAATTTCTCAAGACAAACTAAAATGAAAACACAACAATCCGAAACTTATGTGATATACCAAAAATACCGAGAGGGAAGTTTATAGTGATAAATGCCTACATTAAAAAAGAAGAAAGACAACCTAACTTTACACCCACAAGGAACTAGAAAACAAAGAACAAACTAAGCCCAAAGTTAGCAGAAGAAAAGTAATAATAAAGAAAGATTAGAGCAGCTGAATAAAATAGAGAATAGAAAAACATCAACAGAACTAAGAGTTGGTTTTTTGAAAAGATAACAAAATCAACAATCTTTAGCTAGACTAAGAAAAAAGGGAGAATAATTGAATAAAATCATAAACAGAAGACATCATAACAGATACAACAAAAATTTTTTTAAAAGATCATAAGGGACTTATGAACAACTATATGCCAACACACTGGACAACATAGAAGAAAGGGATAAATTCCTAGAAACATACAACCTACCAAGACTGAATCAAGAAGAAATAGAAAGCCCAAACAGACCAATAACAATAAAGAGATTGAATCCATAATCAAAAACCTTCCAACAAAAAAAGCCCAGGACCTGATGGCTTCACAGGTGAATTTTACCAAACACTTAGAATTAATAGCAATCCTTCTTAAACTCTTCCAAAAAATAGAAGAGGGAACACTTCCAAATTCATTTTATGACAACAGAATCACCATGATACGGAAGCCAGACAAAAAACACCGTAAGAAAAGAAAATTACAGACTAATATCCCTGATGAACATGGATGCAAAAATCCTCTAGAAAATATTAGCAAGCCAAATTCAACAGCGCCTTAAAAGGTTCATGCACCATAACCAAGTGGGATTTATCCCTGGGGATGCAAGAATGTTTCAATATTTACAAATCAATCAGTGTGATACACCACTTAATGGAATGAGGGACAAAAATTACATAAACATCTTAATATGAGCATTTGACAAAATTCAACATCCTTTCATGATAAAAACTCAACAAATTAGGTAGAGAAGGAACTTACTTCAAGACAATAAAGGCCATATATGAAAAGACCACAGCTAACATCACACTCAATGGTGAAAAGCTGAAAGCTTTTCCTCTAAGACCTGTAGTAAGGCAAGGATGCCCACTCTCACCACTTCTGTTCAACATAATACTCTAAGTCCTGGCATAAAAGGCGTCCCAGTCAGAAGGGAAGAAGTAAAATTATGTTTGCAGATGACATGATCTTACATGTAGAAAACCCTAAAGACTCCACCAAAAAAACTGTTAGAACCAATAAATGAATTCAGTAAAGTTGTGGGATACAGTCAACATACAAAAATCAGTTGCATTTCTGTACAGCAATAATAAACTATCCAAAAAGGAAATCAAGAAACAATCACATTTGCAATAGTACCAAAAAGAATAGAATACTAAGAAATGAACATAACCAAGGAGGTAAAAGACTTGTATACTGGAAACTATAAAACACTCATGAAAGAAATTAAAGCAGAAACAAATAAATGGAAAGACTTCTCATGTTCACGTATTGGAAGAATTAATATTGTTTAAATGTTAATACTACCCAACGTGACCTACAGATTCACAGTAATCCCTATAAAAATCCTGAAGATATTTTTTACAGAATAGAAAACACAATCCTGAAACTTATATGGAACCACTAATCATCAGGGAAATGCAAATAAAAACTACAATGAGATATCACCTCATACCTGTCAGGATGGTTACTATCAAAAAAACAAGAGGTTACAAGTGTTGTTGAGGATGTGGAGAAAACGGAACGCTTTTACATTGCTAGTGGGAATGTAAAATGGTGCAGCCACTATGGAAAATAGTATGGAGGTTCCTCAAAAACTTAAAAATAAAGCTACCATATGATCCAGCAATTCCACTTCTGGGCTTATATCCCAAAGAATTGAAATCAGGATCTTGAAGAGATAGATGCACTCCGATATTCACTGCAGCATTATTCACAATAGCCAAGATATGGAAACAACCCAAATGTCCATCAACAGATGAATGGATAAAGAAAATGTGGTGTATACATACAATGGAATATCATCCAGTCTTTAAAAAGAAGGAAATCCTACCATTTGCAACAACATGGATGGACCTGGAAGACATTATGCTAAGTGAAATAAGTAATTGACAGAAGAATATCTCATACATGATTTCTCTAAAATAGTCAAAAGTATAGAAGCAGACAATGGTATGTAGACATTAGAACGATGGGGAAGGGAGGATACGAAGAGTTGTTGTTCAATGGGTATAATGTTACAGTTATACAAGATTAGTTAATTCCAAAGATCTATGCAATATAGTGCTTGTAGTTAACAATAAGGTATTGAGTACTTAAAAATTTGTTAAGTGGGTGGATCTCATCTTAAGTGTGCTTAGTACAAAAACAAATTAAAAAACACAAAGGGGCGCAGGAAACTTTTAGAGGTGATGGACATTTTTATTACCTGGATTGTGGTAATACTAACACAAGTTATACATATGTCCAAATTCCCCAAATTGTACATTAATTATATGCTGATTTTTTTATTCTAATTATACCTCAATAAAGTTGGGGGGGAAACTGTTGAATGTTACTTTGCATAAGATCAAGTAACTAGTTTTACAACTAGTTGTAAAATTCTAGAAGCAAATTCACTGTTTTTATGGAGATCCAGACTACTCAGCTCTCCTCCAGATGCACATACGCAGCAGGGCTAATCAGCTACCTAGTTTGTTTGTTACTGTAGAGAAGAGAGGGATTTAGTGATAATATGATAACCTATCATAAGTTTCAACAGCAAATTGTTATTGACTAGAACACTGCATTAAGCACAGTAAAAAACTCAGAGATGAGTATTGATGAATACCACCCTTACTATCTACCAGTATATTGGGAGTCAGAGGTCACTGCAGAAAATGTCTTGATGTTTTATCCCTTCTTTATTTAATATTCCACAGTTATACTAAGATAAAAATTAATAAATAAATGGTTTTATTTATCTGTGTCTTTTACTATAACGAAACTTGAAATCCCTTTGGATATGAAATAAGGTAGAAATAACAAGTAATGAATAAATGCAGTGTTTAATTGGTGATGCCAGGCATCTATTCTTTTTTTATATATTATTGAGTTAATGATAGGTTACAATCTTGTGAAATTTCAGTTGTACATTATTGTCTGTCAGTCGTGTTGTAGGTGCACCACTTCACCCTTTGTTCTCACCCCCCACCCCCCCTTTCCCCTGGTAGCCACTAATCTCTTCTCTTTGTCCACATGTTTAACTTCCTCATATGAGTGGAGTCATACAGAGATTGTCCTTCTCTATCTGGCTTATTTCACTTAACATAATTCCCTCAAGGTCCATCCATGTTGTTGCAAATGGGACAATTTTGTTCTTTTGTATGGCTGAGTAGTAGTCCATTGTATATATATATACCACATCTTCTTTATCCAATCATCTGTTGATGGGCACTTAGGTTGCTTCCATGTCTTGGCTATTGTAAGTAATGCTGCAATGAACATAGAGGTGCATGGGACTTTTGGAATTGCTGATTTCAGGTTCTTTGGATAGATACCCAGTAGTGGGATAGCTGGATCGTATGGTAGTTCTATTTTTAATTTTTTGAGGAATCTCTATACTGTTTTCCATAGTGGCTGCACGAGTTTGCATTCCCACCAGCGCTGTATGAGGGTTCCTTTTTCTCCACAACCTCTCCAACATTTGTTACTATTAGATTTAGATATTTTTGTCATTCTAATTGGTGTAAGGTGATATCTTAGTGTAGTTTTGATTTGCATTTCCCTGATGCACAGCGATGATGAACATCTTTTCATGTGCCTATTGGCCATCTGTATATCTTCTTTGGAGAAATGTCTGTTCGTGTCTCCTGCCCATTTTTTGATCAGGTTGTTTGATTTTTTGTTGTTGAGTTGTGTGAGTTCTTTATATATTATGGATATTAAGCCTTTGTCAGATGTATTACTTACAAATAGTTTTTCCCAGTTAGTGGGTTGTTCTTTTGTTTCAATCCTGTCTTCCTTTGCCTTGAAGAAGCTCTTTAGTCTGATGAAGTCCCATTTGTTTATTCTTTCTATTGTTTCCCTTCTCTGAGAAGACATGGTGTCCGAAAAGATCCTTTTAATACTGATGTCAAAGAGTGTACTGCCTACATTTTCTTCTAGAAGCCTTATGGTTTTAGGTCTCAGCTTTAGGTCTTTGATCCATTTTGAGTTTATTTTGGTGAATGGTGAAAAAGAATGGTCAATTTTCATTCTTTTACATGTGGCTTTCCAGTTTTCTCAGCACCATTTGTAGAAAAGACTTTCTTTTTTCCATTGTATGCCCTCAGCTCCTTTGTCGAAGATAAGCTGTCCATAGATGTGTGGTTTTATTTCTGGGCTTTCAATTCTGTTCCATTGATCTGTGCACCTGTTTTTGTACCAGTACCATGCTGTTTTGATTACTGTAGCTTTGTAGTATGTTTTCAAGTCAGGGATTGTGATGCCAGGCATCTATTCTTTTTCCTTTTTTAGGAACTTAAACTGAAGGAAGTTCTAGTATCTAGTTTATGTTGACCTCGTAAAACAAGTTAGGAAGTAGTCCTTCTTTCTATGTTCTCTAGAAAGAATTTGTATAAGATTTTTTATATCTTTCTTACATAATTAGTGGAATTCACCAATTAAGTCATCTGTGCCTGGAGTTTACTTTGTAGAAAGGTTCTGAAATATAGATTTCATTTCTTTAATATATATACATGTCTATTAAGATTTTCTACTTCTTGTGTAGGTTCTGATAAGATGTATTTTTCTAGGAACTCATTTGTTTTGTCTAAATTTGCAAACTTACTGTTATACAGTTGTTTGTATCTTTAATATCTGTAGGATATAAAGTGAGGCTTTCTTTTTCTTTCCTGGTATTAGTCATTTCTGCCTTCTCTCTCTCTCTCTCTTTTTCCCTTAATGGCTTTCACAAGGAATTAATCAATATTATTAGTCTTTTCAAAGAATCCATTTGTGTGCTTTATTGATTCTATTTTATTTTATATTTCATTAATTTGGTTTTTTTTCTTTTGCTTAATTTTACCTTTTCTATTTCTTGAGATGGATGCCAGGATCAAAGATTTTCAACCTTTCTTTTCCTCTAATATAGTTATCTAAGGCTATAAATTCTCCTCTAATCACAGGTTTAGCTACAGCTCATAAATTTCAATATGTTCTATTAATATTAGTTAATATTATCATTAAATTCAAATTATTTTCTAGTGTTCATTGTGATTTTCTTTTTGACCTTTGGGAGATTTAGAAATATATTGTCTAATTTCTGAACAAGTTAGGATTTCTATTTTTTGTTACTGAAATTGCTATGGATTAAAGAGGTAAAAGGCAGCTCATGGTAGGCATCAGAGTACTACCTCAAAAGTGGGAATAGAATAAACCTGATTCATACCCAGAGGTGGTAAAACTGGAACCAGCTGAGTGGAAGGGGCCAAGCTGATGGCCTTTATGCACCAACCACCACCACCCCCACTACACATAAACACCATCACAAAACAGGCAGCAGAAACAAGAGAAAGCCAGGTTAAATAATTACCATATTATTACTGAACCATAAATAATTAAGTAATAGCCATGCTAAATAGGAAAGGGACATAGGAAGTTGACCCCAGCAGGCTTGCAGTGCCTGAAAGAAATAGAGGAGATTAGCCTCTGTTAGTATTTAGCACCAGCAGCAGCAGCAGCAGCAATGTGTTCAGCCCATATCCATCCCTTACCCAGGAAAACAGTGAAAGTAGCCCTGGTAGCAACTTCAATTGCTCACTCCATGTGGGCTGCGCAGTCCTAAGCAGCAGGCACATTAGCAAATAACTCAACTGCAAAGATAGCATGTAATTAAAAATCATCAAATGTTTGAGGCACGCCAACACTGTCAAAGAGAGACAATAAATGGATAAAGCTTGAAGAAACAGTTACTAGAGCAACGAGAGGAAAGATCTCCTCTACAAATAATGTCATGAAAGCCAAGGAGAATATTGCATCTATGGAAAAGAAATAGGCAGTTATGAAAACGAATTAATTGATATTATCAGGTTTAAAAATAGTTGAAATAAAACGCCACTGGCAAAGTCTCTTCAAAGTTCAATTTTTTAAGTAAAAACATTAACTACTTGATTTAAGGGAATGAAGGAAAACATATTCTTTGAAAATTTTTTTGATAGAAATAAACTCACAAGTTGAGTTTAACAATAAACCCTTATTAAATGACTAACTTTTTATTTAAAGGTGCTGCATTTTGGGATGCTATCCTTTAGAGGATTACTTTCTTGAAAAGGAAGGCATTTTTCTCCTTTTGGATTTATTGGCGGTAAGTATCATCATAACAACTGTAAAACAAAAAATAAATATGTCTTTATTAACCCTTTCCAAACTCAGTACCACAGAAGACTATTCTGTGATTAAATGTGCCCCCCAAATCGTGTTCAAATATTTATTTTACAAAAATCCCTCCTGGAGATTCATAATATGCATTGGCATATTAAAGACGCTGAAAATTCCTCCAGTGAAGAAATTCATTTGCTGAGGTCAGTGCTCCCAAACACATGACAACAGAGAATTGGTTTTACAGGGGGTTTTTTTCCCACCAACTTTTCAATAAACAGCTTGCAAAGTGCTAGACTATATCACTTACTAATACCTTCTAGCTTCCTCTCTTAGTATTAAAAGATAAGGGCCACATCAGACGAAGGAGTAAAGATGAGCACTTTTTAAGAACTGCGTATAGTTTAAGGTAAAGTGAAGAATCTAGTGTGTCATGGACAGTTTTACAGAACGAGCAGGAGTGAGCACACTAAGCCTTCCAGGAAAGACAATTGCCATCTAGCAACTGTGAAGAATGGCAAAGACCCTCATTTATCCCCAAAGTAACCCCCTAGTAGCCTCAATTCTAAGTGGGTCCATAGTCAAGATGATATGGGAGGAAAAGTATAATTTTGTTTCAGTAAAACTTTGGGAGAGGGGGCCGGCCCAGTGGCATAGTGGTTAAGTTCGCACGCTCCACTGCTGCAGCCTGGAGTTCACCAGTTCAGATCCTGGGTGCGGACCTACACACCACTCATCAGGCAATGCTGTGGCAGCATCCCACATAGAAGAACCAGAATGACGTAGAACTAGGGGAGGGAAACAAAAAAGAGGAAGGTTGGCAACAGATGTTAGCTCAGGGCCAATCTTCCTCACACACACACAAAAAATTGTAAATTTATAAAAAAGAAAAACTTTGGGAGATATTCTCACACAAAGTTCTAGATATATCACTTCCTGTGATTGCCCCATTGTTGATTTTATTAACAGAATAATAAACCTAGCTTTATGCAGCAAGGGTACTAAAGTTATGTGTATCTTTTCATCTCTCTGAAAGAAAAGTAGTTGATACTAGAGATCACAGAGCAAAATCATTGGATATAAAACACTATCAACGAAAAATAAGTAAATAATAATAGTAAAAATAACCCATCTTGCGGGGCAAGCCTGGTGGCATAGTGACTAAGCTTGCATTCTCCACTTCAGCACTCCAGGGTTGACAGGTTGGAATCCTGGGCATGGACCTAGCACCACTCATCAAGCCACGCTGTGGCAGTATCCCACATAAAATAGAGGAAGATTGACACAGATGTTAGCTCAGCAACAATCTTCCTCAAGCAAAAAGAGGAAGATTGGCAACAGATGTTAGCTCAGGGCCAACCTTCCTCACCAAATAAGTAAATAAATAAAATAGCCCACATTGATAAATAGGAATGAGTCATAACCAGAAACCCTTGGAAAGTTCAGAAGATTGAACATAATACAGAAGGATGTAAGTGTAGCTCTGTTAACGTAGTCCTAAGTTATGTATGGCTCACCGTGTTTCTCTGAGTAGAGGCATGACGTGTCAGAGATTCTCAAAGTCACAAAATCAATTTGGTACATCTTCCTGGAATCTAGCTTTTACTAGAGATTTGGAAGTAAGGAGTTATATAAAACATACTGTACATACTTAATAATTAAATTTTATATTTTATTTAAGATTATATAGAAGACTTCAAAGACATTTCTCACGTGTGTTCACTCTCCTCCATTAGGGTTTCTTTGATGGAAAGGCATGAAGACTGGTAGGAGCAGCTGATAGCACGGTGGTTGTGAGCATAGGCTGGAATCACTCTGACTGAGGCCTCCAATACTTGTTAGCTGTGTAACTTGGACAAGTTATTTAACATCTCTGTTATCAATTTCTCCATCTGTAAAGAAGAGATACCAATAGTATCTAGTTTATGCACTGTTGGGAGGCTTATATAAGTGATTGTGTGTGCATGCACACGTGCACATGCAGATATATACACACACACTTACAGGCATTAGTTAGAATAGTTCCTGACAAATATTTTTGCTATGTGTTTTATATTATTATGAATATAATTATTAGGTTGTGCTTAATGTGGATTGAACCAATCAAGTTAATTACAAATTCCAAATATTCTTTAATGAAGTTTTTGTATCAACTTCAACCCTTGACATTTGCCTCTTTTGAAAGTGAAGTATAGGAATAAAAAGCAGTTGATTGAGGGTTCTGCTTAATACAATCTGCTAAAATATTTATTCAGTGCACAATGATAACAATTGCTAATAATAGTTCAATGTTATTGAGAATGTACCATCTGACAGGCAGCCTTATGTAACTCACTGTGCCTCTCTAAAGCAGGAAATATTATCCTTCGTTTAACAAAGAGGAAACTGATAATGTCTGCAATTCAAACCTCAGGTTACATGTTTCCTTCGCTATATTCTATTAGCAGCATACTCTAACTGTTAATCAACAAAAAATATTTCACACAGAAACCATTACTGTCTGGAGGCCATTGCTCTGGATGGGCTTTTACATCCCTAAATTTTAGTTTGCTGAAAACTAGTTGGGCAAAACAAAGGAAATATGCTTGATAAGATGCTGATTATCAAAATACAAAATTACACCGTTTTGATTTATTTTCATACATGACTGCCACTGGCAGTTACCATCAGTTGTTTTCTTACTAGCAATGAGGTTATAGCTGGTATAAGTCTTTACAAACCTTAATAAAGCATGTAAATTGGAAAGATCCTATAACTACAGTGACCTATGTATAGCGCTGTTGACCTTGCTCCACTTAAAATGAGCATCACTTATTTTTACAATCTCCCTTTTTCCTACTCAACCAAATCAACTACAGTTTTGGTCATGACATATGTTTATGACTACATCAGAATTTTATTGAATCTTTTTATTTTTATCCTTTTTCATTCCTAATGTTTGAAAATGTACTCATTACAATGGGTATCTTTTAACAGGAGATTGTCACAAATCATACTTAGAGTCTGAGTTTTATAAGACTATCATTTAGAAGAAACCTACTGATTAATACAAATGTTTCTCCTTTTTTTTAAGGCAGTAATTCTTAATATTTCTTGCAACTTTTTTCTTTATTGTTTCCTTGCATAAGTTGAACCAAAAAAAATTCTGTAATCTAATACTTGGAATAATGGTTGAATTTTGTGATAATCCCAAAACTACGGCTCATGTTAATGCTTGGCGAGGGAAGAAAGGCCAGACAGCTGCTAGTCTTTTAATTAAATTGTGGAGAAAGGAAGAAGAAGAACTAGGAGTGAAACGTGATAAACATGGGAAGATCATTGGTAAGTGTGTTTATAATTGTTAATAGAAGCAATTAGATGCATATTTTTTAAAAGAAATCTGTAATAGATATTAAGAAAGTATGAGGATTTTCACCCCTTTGTTTAAAGTTCTTTTCACAGAGTTTTCAGAACTTGCTATCATAAATTCTGAGTGATTGGAAGAAAACTAAGTAAATTAGTAGCAGATTTATATTTTTATAGGCTATTTTAAGGAAATGGTATTTGATTATATTATTTTATTTTATTTTATTTTTTTTGAGGAAGATTAGCCCTGAGCTAACTACTGCCAATCCTCCTCTTTTTGCTGAGGGAGACTGGCCCCGAGCTAACATCCGTGCCCAGCTTCCTCTACTTTATACGTGGGACGCCTACCACAGCATAGCTTGTCAAGCAGTGCCATGTCCACACACCCGGGATCCAAACCAGTGAACCCTGGGCCGCCAAAGCAGAACGTGCGAACTTGACCGCTGTGCTACTGGGCCAGCCCCTGGTTAGAGTCTTTAACTCGAAAAAAACTAACAGTACTTCCTAAAGAAATTTCTTTGGGTTATCTGCTTTTACAAATAGATTCAGTAGTATTTCTTATCCAATAAAATTTGAGATTTAAACAGAATGCTTGAAAACAATTTTAATAGTATGTTGTATATTTCTATTGATTCATATGTATACAATTTACTTTTTATATGAAATAAGAAACTCTTCTAAATAAAATAAATCAAATGTTCATAAATTTTAATTATTATATTCTGAATTAATGAAGTTTACAGTATCAGAATTTATAGTTCATTTATCTATTCTACAATGCTACATTACGTTTCCTAAGCCTCTTAAGATTCTTATTATGGCTTCATCTAAACTGTTAGTATTGTTTATTTTTAAATGAAAATATTTCTTCTTTAACTTCTGACAGTTTCTATCTTCAGTCTGTCTTTATGTCTGAGTTTTGATCTATAATATCATAAAATAGTTTTTATATTTATAGCATAATATATAGAAACCCAAAGCAAAGATTATGTCACTGTTAAACTGACATTGTTCACTTTCTGGATCTCAAAATTAGAAAAGTTATTTATATAAAAGTTTCACTTTTAGAAAAGTAATTTTGTGAAATTTTCATATTTTACATAAGTAATAAAAATGAAAGCTTTAAGTTTTGCCACAGAATGGGGAAGAAATTACTGGTTACATTTGCTTTCAAAAGGCTGACCATGTACAAGGCACTATTTTACTCTATTATAATATTTTTATATATTTTATGATGTCTAGACTAAAAATCTCAAAATTAAATTATTAATTTACTATGGTTGTTATCTGTCCCTTCCATGTATTTTCATGATATCCAATGATTAGATACAAAGAAACCTCTATTTACTAGTTTTCAAGAAGAGCAAAAAATTATACCACTGCCTGCTAACTGCCCGACTATTGCAGTTATGGATGTTGCGGAGAATATCAGAGCAAAAATTTATGCTGTGTTGGGCAAACTAGGTAAGAAGCTACTCATCAAATTCCCTGAGCCTCTCTATTTTGTTGAATGTGTGAGTTGATTTTGCTCTGGAGTCCATTTTTCAAACATGATGAACAGAAGTCCCTTTATACAGATAAAGGCATGTTCCATTATTATCCCAAATGCCCAGGCTATACCCTTGATCAGTTAAATTGGAATCTCCAGGTGTGGGGTTCAGCCATCAGTATTTTTTAAAGCTCCCCAGGCAATTCCAGTGTGCAGCCAGGATTCAAAGCAGTTAGTTTAGATGAGTAGGCTTAAACACTACAATTCTGAATCACCAGAGTGTTTTAAAATACTTGCTTCTTAATAAGGAAAAAGTCCTCACTCTTCAGATTCTGAAAGTACAATATCATAGTCTGACAATACCATGAAAGTGTTCCTCTTCTGATGACTAGATAAGGATAACCTGGCAGAGGTTTGTTATAGGAGGAAGCCAAAAGCTCACAGAAGTAACTTTTTTATAAATCATGATGAAAACAAAAGTAACTTTTTGCATTTGTTTTTATGATAGATGTATGCCTTTTGGAATCCGTTCCTCTGTTAAAGTAATTCTCTCTCTATAAACTTTGTTTAGATTTTGAAAATTTACCTGGCCTATCAGCTGAAGATTTTGTGACCCTCTGTATCATACATAGATATCTTGATTTTAAAGTGAGTACCTTCTTAACCTTGTTATAAAATCTAGTATGGCAAAAATCAACTGCAAAATAAAAGATCTATTTGTAGTTGTGAACAGTCATAGACATACTGTGTAATTTTTATCTTACATTTTGCATCTGATACTGTTCCAGAAACATACAATTAATTGACTGGGTATTTTCCATGGGATAAGATTTCATCCAACTATTAGTTTGTAAAAGAAAATGGATGTTACTGTCATAGAACTGTTCAGAAGCCTAACAGAACTTTTCAAATATAATCTCTTCTACTAATATTAGTACTATGTATTTGAATGTTATAAATGAGTAAACATCTATTTTCAAATGAAAACAAGGCTGAATTTTATCCCTATCCTGGATATATAAACTTTTCTCTAAATTTAAACATACTCTAGCATATTAATTTCCAGACAACCCAGAATGTGAGGTGGAGCTATCAGCATGATGAAACTGTGGAGTTAAGACCTTGAGCTTCAATCATTGCCTTAGCTAGAAGGTGAGGGGCAGGGCCCTACTTCTCAGGGTGACTAGGTTCTAGGGTCCCTGGAATCCCTGTGTTTATCGTCCTCCAAATTCAGCTTGATCTAGCCTTCAGTACAGGGCTTTAGGAGGATGAGACTAAAGCAGCAGTTTCTGCAGCTCTGAAAACAGAGTGACTTAAAGCAGAGGGCAGTGATGATGGCAATGAATTAGACTTAGGTAGTGGAGGCGCATCCATGAATACCTTATCATTGAAAACATTTGATAAATTACTTCTGAATACTCATTTGTAAATGGTGCCCCAAATCATTCCCAATGCATTAACTTATTCCCAAAGAGTAAGTTAGGAGAAGCTAGTTCAGTAAGTGTTAACTTTGGAATGGCCACCAAGTAAAGAATTACTTAAAATTATGTCATTTATTTTTGGCTCATTTAACTTTTTTAAACTTAAACTTTGTTATAACAGATTGGAGAAATATGGAATGAAATATATGAAGAAATAAAATTAGAAAAGTTAAGACCAGTCACTACAGATAAAAAAATTTTGGAAACTATTACAACAGCATCAGAAAATATTGGAAAGATGGTTGCTTCTCTGCAAAGTGAGATGATTGAAAGCCAAGCGCGCCAAGATGTGCAAAATGAACAAAAAGTCTATGCAAAAGTAAGCCACAGATACCATTGAGGCACAAGATAATAATTTCAATGTATAAACTAGTTGAAGTTATCAATAGGATATATTTGCCTTACTTGTGAATGTTTCAGCACTTAGAGTTATTTTTTAGTTTAGTTTTTTTCTTGAAGACTGACGCCTGAGCTAACATCTGTTGCCAATCTTCTTTTTTTTTCCTTCTTCATCTCCCCAGAGCCCCCAAGTACATAGTTGTATATTCTAGTTGTAGGTCCTTCTGGTTGTGTGTAGTTTTCTGTATAGTTACCTTCAGTGTCTTTGTACAAGTTTTTAAAGAAACCATGGAGTTAAGAGCTTGAGATTCAATTCCTATAGTCAGTAGTCAGTGCTGTTTTAGGGCCTTATAATTTGATTTCTACAGGCTTAGAGTTTAAAAAGTAGACACCTGAGACACTTCCATTTTTGAAATGTCAGAGTTCCAAAAACTGTGGTCTATTTAAATGTATACATTTAGCAAATTCTGACAAACAGTGTATCTCTGTGACTATATGTATGACCTCATTGAGGAAGTTGGCCCTCATCCCTCACTCTGTGACAGGCCCTTATTGATATGCCAACTTTAGGCATAGTGATAAGCTTTATCCCCACCTCAGTGCCAAAACACTTAGCATGAGCATTCCATAAATCCAGAGATAAACTGGTTTCTAACTGGAAGTAATCAGAAAAAGCCCATCAGGAAAATATAAGCCATTTTCCTAAAACTTTACATAGGTGGGAAACTGAACACATCAGAAGTTTTTGAGCAAATAGATTAATATTTAAATTAACTTGTCCACAGTTACAAAGATGATGTAGATTTCCCACTTCTGCTTGGTGATCCTTTATGACTACAATTAAATATTCAAAACTCTTTAAAGTAATTTCCAAAGTTTTCTATTGCCTGTTCTTTTCACATGGACTATTAAATATTATAGCTTCAGCTTAGTGGGACTCTGTGTCCACCTATGAATTCTGCTCCATCTTAGACACCCCCTTGCTTGAAAGTTTTGTTTGTTAAGAGTTTTTGTTGCATGGATGCTGCCATTTGATCCACTTAGTTGCTCTTAAGTGGGGTAGCCCTATTGGAAGTTCTGCTGCCTCATGAGTTCTGTTGAACGGCGGAATGTCTGCTGGGTGGACAATCTGTAGTTGATTTGTTGGTTATTGTTGATTTGTTATCATGGCGCTGACCCGACTTACTTTTTAGCAGTGTAATTAAATACTCTTAGGTTCATAATTTAAACTTAATGGTATATTATACATCAACCAAGGGCATGTGTTCTTTGATGATATAATTAGTGGATAGCCTGATGCAAACTGTAGTCCCTGCAGTTTGTTAGTAGTTACCTCCCTAGACTGTATCACCACCGCAAACTCAGCACTCTCACAAAATTGCCTGTCTTGCTGCAGCCATAAATTAGAAGTAGTTTTACCAATATAATCTTGCCTAAACTATTATCAGTGGCAGCAGGAATCTCTTTCTTTTCTCCTGTGAATTTGCTGTTGGGTGATTTATATAGCTTGTTCTGGACTATAATCTGTCTTCACAAGTATTAAGCATGTAAAACAATCAGTCTTGCTGACAATGATTATTGTTATCTTTATATTTTATATTTTTATAACAACAGCTTTGCATTACATTTCATGGAAAGCAGTTCAAACCTTAGCCACATAGTGAGGGAAGGATTTATTTTTTTCATTTTAAGATTTTTGTTTTTTAAATTGTTGAACTCTACAAATACTCTAATCCTTTTGCTAGTTGACTTTAAAACTTACCTTTGCAAAACCAGGTCTTCCTTCAAAATGAGGGCTTTCAAGACCTTTGGTATCCTTTCAGAGAAACTGGAACTTTTAATTATTTTTCTCATTTCAGATACAAGCCACCCACAAGCAAAGAGAACTGGCTAATAAATCATGGCAAAATTTCTTAGCTAGAACATCAAATGCTAAAACTTTAAAGGTAGGACTTTTTTTTTTTTGGTATATTACTTTATTAATGTTTTAAAGTTGTGGTAAAATATATGTAACATAATATTTGCCATTTTGATCATTTTTAAGTAAACAATCCAGCGGCATTAAGTACATTCACAATGTGGTACAAACATCACCGATACCTATTTCTGGAGCATCTTCATCATTCTAAACAGAAATTCTATAACCAGTATGCAATAACTTCCCATTCTCCCTCCTCCTTGCCTCTGGTAATCTCTAATCCACTTTCTCTCTCTCTAAATTTGTTTATTCTAGATATTTCATATAAGTGTAATCATACAGTATTTGTCCTTTTCTATCTGGCTTATTTCATTGAGTACAGTGTTTTCAAGATTCATTCATGTTATAGCATTCCTTTTTTATGGCTGAGTAACCCATGGTTTGTATGATCACATTTTATTCATCGATTCATCTGTTGATAGACACTTGGGTTATTTGCACCTTTGGCTATTGTGAATAATGCTGCAATGAATATTGGCATACAAGTGTCTGTTTAAATTCCCTGCCTTCAATTCTAAAGGTAGGACTTTTAAAATATTGTGATATCCACAACAAATAGCCAGCTCTAACAGACAGACTTTCAGGAATAAATTTTCATTCGCCCTTTTCTGTTGATCTTTCTATAGAATGCCAACACTCTTAGATCCTCATATGCAATTTAGGATGATAACTGAAACTATGCATTTTCATAGTTACAGAAGATGCCGCTCTTGAGTTTCATTTAGTTTAGCAGTGAGAAGCAAGCGTGGTGTTCCTGGCTTGCATAAAGAAGATTATGGGTAGCCAGGAAGGAGCAGAAGAAATGTGCTCCTACTTTCCATTCTGAGCCTTTTTATTCATTGATCTTTTCTGTAATAAGTAGAGTGAGGGACAGAAAAAACAACTATCCATATTACCCTTTCCCCCAAGGTTGTTTCCCCTCCATGACCACGAAAAGAAACATTATATTAAAGCGTAAATGGGAATTTGGGATAAACACCCCTTTGGAAAAATGTGATAAGCTGCTGCAGCTGTAAGCTAGAAAGTACTCTAAAAAGTTTATAATGCTAATCGTTCACTTGAAATATATGAGAAGCACCATGGATTTCCAAAATCTCATTACTTTTTTCCAACTTTTCTGTTAATACTTTAGATACACTTTTACATAATGTTACAGTTCTTCCTCTAGATATGAAATTGTTAAATTTTATGTTAGCCCATGAAAATAGTGGAACTATATTAATATAGCAAAAGCAAAGCAAAACCAAGCTTATTCAAGGTACTGTGTCTCCCCCTTCTCACTAAAAGTTCTTCCCAACTTTATCTACAACATATGCTCATATGCTCATATCTGTACTTCTAAGGAATAGTTAATGAAAATCAGCCTCTTCTGTGCAGATCATTTGTTACCTCAAATTTTACCTGTTCTAGTGTCTCAACTATTGAGCTTGAATATAACTGCAGCAAATTATATAATTTATATTATTCTGAATGTTTGAAACATTTAAGTGTACTGAATTAGTATTTAATTTATGCAATGTATTTTGAAAATGTGCATCACCTGATGTAAATTTAGTAGTTTATTAAATTATGTGCTAAAAATTGAACCTGATCTCCTTAGGATCTGCTTTATTCCTTAGTCATATATGAACCATACCTCTGGAAATCTCAGTAATGTTGTCAGATGCCTGGTGGCTTCTGCAATGTATAAAAGATATAACTTGCTAATAACTATCTTCTTAGCCTAAATGAGTATGTAAATGCAGGTTCCGCGCTACCTAATAAACAAAGTATAAGCCAGATACAATTAAATGTACTTTGTATACTTCATTTTAAGTACCATAGATAATGCTTTAATAGCAATTAATATTATTTTCTTTCTAATTGAAAAATCCTCAGAAAGCAAAAAGACTTCAGGAAAAAGCTATAGAATCCTCTAGATACAATGAGCAACCA
The DNA here is from genome assembly GCF_021613505.1 of Equus quagga. Classification (NCBI taxonomy): domain Eukaryota; kingdom Metazoa; phylum Chordata; class Mammalia; order Perissodactyla; family Equidae; genus Equus; species Equus quagga. Next base: position 59,207,716 of record NC_060274.1, read on the forward strand.
CCAAATACAATATTTCACCAGACAGATATTAAAGGCCTTAACACAACGGTAAGATTTTTTTGTTCATAACTTTTCTTAGTAGATATTGAATTTAGGCCCCAAAGAATGTTATTTCCATGGGGTTTTGTCTCATGTTTTTTCTTTTCACTATTGAAATTTCACATAGTTAAAGCATATTTGTTGCCAAGGTACCTTCACCCTTGCCCAGTGCTTATTTGGACTGGACCCAGCCCTTCAGGATTCCCAAGAAACTGCTACAAACACTAGTCAGAATATACCTCCACATCTCTTTGACAGAAAATGCGCAGTGCCTCCTTTGCTTGGCAAACAGATCCATGCCATATTCCAGGCTTCCTGGTGTCCTCTTCTGGACATAATTTGCCCCTAGTTGCAAAGCTGATAAGCAGTAGAAGCAGAACTCAAACCCACTTTCCTTGACTCCAAAGCTCTTATCTTTCCATTATGCCATGCTGCCTCCTAATTACTTATATGTACATGTTGTGTCTTTTCCAAAGTAAGCTGAAGGATGAATGGCTTTTTCTCTTACTGAAAAATTTTGTAAGTAGACTCTTGGATGTTTACCTTTTCCTTTTTCAGGTTCTCTCTGGCCGGGTAGTAACAGTGGAAAGCACTCCTGCCCAATTAATGGGAGGACCTCTGGCTGATACAGATATTGCTCTTAAAAAATTGCCTATTCGAGGAGGAGCCTTACAGAGGGTGAAAGCAGTAAAAACTGTGGATGAGCCAAAGAAGAGCATTCCTACGTAAAATACTGGAGATTTCTGAAGTAAATTCTGCTTATAACTTTTTAGTTAAATATATCAATATACAAATGTAAAGCAAATATTTTAGTAAAATACTATAAAAAATAAAAGTAAGTACATAGAATTTATTTTTATTAAAAATATCAACATATAGCATCAGAAGACTTGTCACCAGTTACTTTGGAAAGATTACTAATTCTCTTAACTGAAATTGTAAAACATACTGTATCAGTTAAGACTCTTGCAGTCGCATGTGAACTACTCCAACTGGTTTAAGCCCAGAAAAACACTTTTACAGGTTCAGTAGCCATCAAATCTAGGAATAATTAAGACTACAGGCATTGTTGGACCTAGGGAGTAAAACTCTGAGTAGGACCTTCTCTTTCCCTAGCAGTTCCTGGATTATATTCTCCCCAGGTGGATATCCAGTAGAGAAGAGTGCATACCTCTCTCTCAACAGTCTCCACAACTGCCTCTGCATCCTGGGACCCTGGAGTGGCCACATGCCACTCCTGAGCCATTCACCACGACTTTGGCCAGATCTGAGTACTGCCTACTCCTGGAGTCAGAAGCAGGCCAACCCCATCCAAAGCATATGAATGGAGTGGGGAGTCAGGATATTGTTATCATAAGTTTATATCAATACTGGGCGGCAAAAACATTTGCAAGAAATATGTTGGTCAAAGTAAAGTAAGTTATCTCTGTTATGAAAAGCAAATGTTAGTCATGAGCTCAATAATAAAAAATAAAAATACAGATGGTTTTAATCTTAATATTATAAACATGCAAAGCAAACTCTAATGCTACATCTCTTCTTTAATGAGAAAGGGAAAGGGAGAGTGGGGGAAGTATTTTCCCTCCTTTGGTGGTGGAGGTATCTTGCCAAAGAATAGGAGGTAGAAGCCTTAATACTGGATGCAGAGCAAAGTGTCTATGTCCCTCTGTGCCAGTATGAGGTTTCCATAGCCTGTCTCCAGCCCCATCAACCCCCTCCAACACCCAGGAAGCCACAAAGTTGAGTTCATCTCCAGGGCTGGCAGAGACAAGAACCTGTTTTCTTAAACAGGAAAATATACTGGAATTTGAGTCTAGATGCTGGGCCCATAGGATCCATTCAGCAGTGTACTGGTAAATGTACAAGTGGCTCTTCAAGGGGAAAAAGCCCTCATCTGTAGTGTTTGCTGATTTGCATGGTGTAAATATTCCCACCAGGACCAGTTTCAAGCTACCAACATGACACTGCTGAATGCAGAGTTAGGAAGAGATGCATAGAATCCAACTTCATTATCAGATAAGAGAAGGTTCTGTCACTCCACTGGGCCCAGCTTCTTCTACTTCCTCTTCCTCTTTCCTCCTCCTCTTCCTCCTCCTCCTCCAACTCACATTCCCCCAGGAATTTTCCATTATCCCGTTTGTGAAGATGGTAGCATCTGCAATGAGGGAAGTAATTGCACTGTTGTTATTGTTCTAATTGGAATGAGTTGCCATTACACTTTTGGCCAGTGGCCTCTCACCCTGGCCAAGTTGCCCATTCTCCTTGTGGCCCACAGTAGATAATACACATCAGCTTATCAGTGAGCTTTGTTCTCTCCTGATTCCTCTCTATTACTTCTCTATTACTACCACCGCCAACAAGATATTAGAAGACATAATTTGTTCCTCTTCTTCACAGCCCTAAGCACAAATATTCTATGTAAAGGGGAGTTACTGAGACACAAGAGTGGATGTGGGCAGAAACATGCAATGATGAGATACCCATACAAAAAGTATACCCCAGGTATATCTCAGATACACATGGAATCAAGAAGAAGTGTCCATGGCTAAGAACAGTGAATCTTTGCCCCATTTTGTAGACTATAAGATCCTTCCCCAGACTCTAGCTCCCTACGGACAAGGTAGAAACCATATCTCATTATTTTAACCAACACTTCAGGAAATAAACTATTGAATAAGTGTGATGATGGCCTCAGCTCCTGGCAGCCTTTCCTTTGAGCTCTGCATATGCAGCAAATTTCTGAGCTCAAAGCACAGATTCAGCCAACAAAATACAGGTAATGCTCAACGCAGACATGATAACATAGTTCACATGTATTTACTTCATGACAGTGACAGACTCTCTAAAAAGCTAAGGCATAAATACTATTATACTAATATAACCAATGTGTAGAAGTAAAATTGATATTATTTGATGGAATATCGTTTTTTGTATGTAGTACAACCTGATATCTCCAGATTGATTAGGACTGGCCACAATCAAAATAATCCGTGATGTCTGTGGACCTTTCCCTTGCCATGTAAATCTTACCTGAGGAAAAGTAAAATAGGGCAGGTTATTACCTAGCAGCCATTTAATAGCCAAAGAAATGTAGGTGGATGGAAGGTAGTCATGTTGCTTAATTCAGACACTTGTGCTTGGTAGACAGACTGCACGCAAGTTTGCAAATTACAATTCCAGCCACCCTGCACCAAGCAAGTGAATCAGTCTACCTGTCTGACAATGGCACTAACTCTAAGAAGTCTCCCTGTCTCTTCTCACATCCTTTGCTCCCACACCACTCCTGAGCCCAAGGGGATGTACTGCCTAGCCTATCCAGCCTGACTCAGAGGTGGACACTTTCCTTCCAGGAGTCAGTTGAGACAAAATTTCAAGCTTTCAAACTGAAACTTTTGCTAATAAACTAAATGAAAAAGAAGTCAAAAGAATAAAAATGATGAAGTTTAGTGAGGATAGATGAAAGTGGCTTCAACATTTTTCAATAATGAGATTTTTACCACATGAAGGAGCTCGTTCCATGGTTCAACTCTGTTAGCCAGTGCGTACTTACACTGGATGAAAACCAGTGAATAATTAGGTGAATAACTTTCATTTATCTGGTCCTCAGTCTGCCTTCTGAAGCACGATGTACATTTCATATCACAGGAAAAAACTATGATGTTCACTCTTAAGTTTCTTCAGGTCAAATATCCAGTTTCCTTATTCATTCTTATTTAATCATTCCAGACTTTATGAATCTGGCCAGCACCTTCTGAAGTGCTTGTTATTTGTTAATATTCCTGTATACTGTGACCAGCAAAACTGAACAAAGATATCCTGGTGTAGGAGGACCCATGGAGGGTATAAAACTAGTCCCTCTCATTTTTATACACTTTCTGCCAACACAGCCTAAGCTTATGTTAGTTTCATTAGCAACCATGTTTCATAATTGCTTGTATTTAGTTTACAGTTAAGGAAATCGTCAAGGATGCCTTCTGAGAAAGAGAAACCGGCCTAATACTATGAGGTCAAAATTCTGTAGATACACCCAGTGCCCAGATCAGTGCCTAATAACATTCTCCAATGAAAGAAACCAGGGCTCCTTGGAGACATGGCTGGTTCTGGGGATGGGGCAGAAATATACAAGATGAGTCTGGAGCATCCTATAGAGTTCCCAATGGCCAATGCTGGAACAATTTGAGCAACAAAATAAATAATGTAGTATTGGATTATAACCCAAAGTATAAATAAATGTACATAAGTCCATATTGATATAAATAAATGATGAAAGAAAAGGAAGGGAGGGAGGGAGCAAAGAGCTGGATGCCACATGCTTTGTGGCCTGTCTCCCCTTGAGGAAAAAGGCAGGACTTTGTGCCTTACAGCTCTAGCTCAATGTAGGACACATCAGAGCTGAAGTTCTAATTCAGCGATATCAGGGCTGGGAAGAAACTGCGTTTCACAGGCCTTTGTAAGAGATGTGTCCCGCGTGCGCTACGCTCTTCATCCCCCCACTACCCGCCAGGATCTGAATTTCCATCTGTTTTTATTTCTCTTTAGCCTGAAGAACTTAGTATTTCTTGTAGTGCAAGCCCAGAGTCAACACATTTGTTTAGTTTTCTTTATCTGAAAATGTATTTCATTTCACCTTTATTCTTGGAAGCTCATTTTCACTGGATGTGTGAACACATCTGAGATGATGTGGTTTTGATCCCCCACCCCCAGCACTTTAAGGATGTTCCACCATCTTCTGGTCTCCATTATTTTTCTGATGAGGAGCTGTCCATCACTCAAATCATAATTCGCTTGTACACAACACGTCATTGTTCTCTGACAGCTTTCAAAATATCTTTAGCTTTCTGACATTTGATGATACTATGCCTAGATGTATGCAATGCAATTCTGATGCTAACTACCCAGTATTAGGTCAAATTTCACAAGTTAAGAGCACATTCCTCCCCTCACTTCAGAAACCAGCTGCAAGCTCCAGGGTTCCCAGGCCACCCATGCTTCTGATCAACTGGCAACAAATTCAGAGGTTCCCACCACCAACTAAGGTTCTGTAATAAGCTAGAATGACTCACAGAACTCAGGAAAGCACTATATGTGTAATTATAGTTTTATTATAAAGGCTATAAATCAGGACTAGCCAAGTGAAGAGACCCACAGAGTGAGGTCTGGGAGGGTCCCAAACATAAAGCTTTTGTGTCCTCAGAACATGTCACCTGCCAGGCACACCGAGGTATAGTTACCAATCAGGGAAGCTCACCTCAGTGCCCAGACTTTTTACTGGAGTTTCATTACATAGGCATGATTGATTGAATCATTGGCAACATACTTCAACTCTATCTCCAGCCCACCCTGCCCTCTTCAGAGGTTGGGCTCTTATCACCTAACTCAAAGCCCCAACCCTGTAATTACGGGGTAGTCATTCTGGTGTGGCCAGCCCCCATCCTGAGTCATCTCATTAGCATAAACTCAGGTATGGTCCCAGGGGCCTACCATAAATAACAGAGACATTCCTATTACTCCAAGAAATTCCAAAAATTTAGAGGTTATCTCCTAGAAACTAGTGACAAAGGTCAGCCAAATTCTTTATTATAAAATAGTGTAGTTTTTTTGTATTTATCTCATTTTGGATTTGTTGAGCTTCTTTTTTTTTTTTTTTTTTTTTGAGGAAGGTTAGCCCTGAGCTAACTGCTGCCAATCCTCCTCGTTTTGCTGAGGAAGACTGGCCCTGAGCTAACATCCATGGCCATCTTCCTCTGCTTTATACATGGGACGCCTACCACAGCATGGCTTTTGCCAAGCGGTGCCATGTCCGCACCCGGGATCCAAACCAGCGAACCCCGGGCCGCCAAGAAGCAGAACGTGAAAACTTAACCACTGCGCCACTGGGCCAGCCCCCTATTGAGCTTCTTGAATGTGTAAATGTATATCTTTCACCAAATTTGGAAAATATTCATCCATGTTTTCCTTAGATATTGTTTCTGCCCATTCTTCCTGTCTCTCATCTCCTTCTGGGACTCTAATTATACATATCTTAGACCTTTCGACATGCTCCTTGAGACTTTGTTCATTTTTCATTTCAATATTCTTTCTCTGTTTTCCTCAGGTTAGATCATTTCTGATGTGGGGTCAGCAAGCCAAAGAGTCAAAAGAAAGATTTCTTGGACTCTCAAGGTCTGGCAGTAGTGCTCTTTTATTTAGAGAATAGTGTGGAATAGCATGGGGACAGGACCCATGGGCAGTCAGAGCTGCTGCTGCTGGCATGGGGACAGGACCCATGGGCAGTCAGAGCTGCTGCTGCTGGCATGGGGACAGGACCCATGG